>NW_007728230.1:257435-266323 GCF_000696425.1 Galeopterus variegatus
CCTCTCTTCTTTATAAATTACCCAGTCTCAGGTATTTCTGTTATAGCAACACAAAACGGACTAAAACAGAAAATTGGTACCGAGGAGTGGGGTGTTGCTATACAGATACTTGAAAATGTGGATGCAGCTTTGGAACTGGGTAATGGGCCAAGGTTGGAGGAGTTTGGAGGACTTAGAAAGAGAAAGAAGAGAAAGAGATGAGGGAAAGTTTGGAATGTCTTAGAGACTTATGTGGTGGAGAGCAGAATGCTGATAGAAATGTGGACAGTAAAGGCCATGCAGATGATGAGGTCTCAGACAGAAATGAGGAACTTATAGGGAATTGGACAAAAGATCACCCTTGCTACACCATAGCAAGGAACCTGGCTGCATTGTGTCCGTGCCCTAGGACTTTGCAGAAGTTGGAACTTAAGAGCTGTGAACCAGAGCATTTGGCCAAAGAAATTTCTAAGCAGCAAAGCATTAAGGAAGCTGCGCCGATGCTTTTAAGAGCCTATTCTGACTTATGGCGGCAAAATCATGATATAAAGCCAGAATTTAAAAGGGAAGCAGAGCGTAAAGGTTTGGAAATTTTGCAGCCTGGCCATGAATAAAGAAGCAGAGAGCCTGTGAACATTATACAAGGGTGAAGCAGATAAATTGGTTGCTAAAGACATTATCTTGGTGGTGAGGCAGCCAGATGCTAAGAACCAGGACAATGGAAAAAATGCCCTGCAGGCATTTCAGAAGTCTGGGAGGGTGTCCCACCCATCACAGGCCCTGAGGCGTAGAAGAACTGAGTTGTCCCAGAGGACAGACCTGGGGCACAGCTGCCCTCAGTGATCCTGCTCCCTGCATCCCAGCTGCTCCGGCTAGAGCAGCCCCAAGTGTGGTTCGTGCAGCAGCCCTGGAGAGTAGAAGCCTAAAACCTCAGGTGGAGGAATGGCAGCCTCCACCCAGATTCCAGAGAATATATGGAAAAGCCTGGGGGCCCAGGCAGAGACCTGCTGCAGGGGCAGAGCCACCACAGAGACCATCTACTAGAGCAATGCCAAGCAGGAAAGTGGGGTCAGAGCCCCCACAGAGAGCCCCCACCAGAGAAATGTATAGTACAGCCAATGCAGCAGGGCTGCCACCAGGACTCCAGAACTTCGGGGCAACTGGCAACGTGCAACGCAGGCCTGGAAAAGCCACAGGCACCAGCGTGGCCCATTGGGCTGTGTCTGGCAGAGCTGTGGGAACAAGGCTGCCTGATGCTTTGGGGGCCAAGATGCCTAATTTTGCCCAGGATGCAGGACTTAGAGTCAAAGAACATTATTTTGGAGCTTTAAGACATAATGTCCGCCCTGCTGGGTTTCGGACTTGTTTGGAGCCTGTTTTTCCTTTCTTCTGGCCTATTCCTCCCTTTTGGAATGGGTATGTGTACCCAATGTCTGATCCACCATTGTATCTTGGCAGTAGATAATTTCGGTTTTGTTTTTCGGGGTCACAGCTGGAAGGACTTTTGCTTTTGGTCTCAGATGAGACTTTGAACTTTTAAGTTGGTGCTGGAACGAACTAAGACTTTTGAGACTGTTGGGATAGAATGATTGTATTTTGTATGTGAGAGGGACATGAGTTTTAGGGGACCAGGGGTGGAATGATGGAGTTTGGATGTGTTGTCCCCTCCAAAACTCATGTGGAAATTTGATCTCCAATGTGGCAGTGTTGGAAACTGAGTCATGGGGGCGGATCCCTCATGAATGGATTAATGCCCTCCCTGGAGGAGGGGGGAGTAATGAGTGAGTTCTCTCTCTATTAGTTCCCGCGAGAGCTGATTGTTTAAAGGACCCTAGCACTTTCTCTCTCTCTCTTGCTTCCTCTTGCCATGTGATCTGCTTGTACCCCCGGCTGCCTGCCACTTTTCCGCCATGAGTAGAAGCAGCCTGAGGCCCGTGCCAGATGCAGCTGTCCCAGAATCGTAAGCCAAATAAACCTGTTCTTTATAAATTACCCAGTCTCATGTAATTCTGTTATAGCAACACAAAATGGACTAAAACAATGAGAGAAATTCAATTTAAAACAATAAAAAGATGGCTGGCCAATTAGCTCAGCTGGTTATAGTGTGGTGTTGTAAAATAATAACAAGATATCAAATATTAACTGGATTAGGGGAAAAAAATGAGAAAACTGAATAAAGCAAATTATTGGCAGGGATGCAGAGATATGAAACGTTCAGGTATCACTGTAGAAGAATAGATGAAGGTTTAGTCAGCTTAAGTAACAATGCCGTATAACACACAAATTCCACCCCTGACTATGTATCCACATCAGATAAATTCCCCCACAGGTTCTTCAGGAAACCTGCTAAGCCAGCTTGTCCCAGTACTGCTTGTGTTAGTGGGCACTGGAAGCAATCTCAGTACCCATCCCTGAAGGAATGGGAAAATCAAGATGTAACAGATGCTCACTATGGGATGCGTAGTGGTTAGAAGCAAGAAATTAGACACACGTAGCGACATGGATGGTTCTTAGAAACATACTGCTGAGTAAAACAGCAAGATGAGGATGAGATTCACATCACAATGCTCTTGAGTACACTAAAGATACGTGCCTACACTGTGTGATATGAGGGGAAAGAGTAACTCTACGGTAGAGAGACCTGAGCCAGGTGGTCAAGGTAAACACCTACAACAAGTGTTGACAGCAGGTACTCTTGACGTGACGTGAGCAGAGGAGCACGCAGCTCCACGGCCTTCCTTCCGAGAACATGCGACAGCAGTGTCATCATGAGAAAACAGCCAACAAATCTCAACTGATGGTCATTCTACTAGATGTCCGACCAGTAATCCTCAGAATGGTCAAGATCATCAAAAACGAGGCAAGTCTGAGAAACTATCACAGTCTAGAGGAGCCTAAGGAGACATGACGGTTAAATATAATAAGGATTCCTGGAACTGAAAAAGTACCTTAGGGAAAAAGTAAGGAAATGTGAATAAAGTTCAAACTTGGTACTTTACCATGTGCACTGGCACATGGTCATGACTATACGATGCACATCATGAAGTGTCATGATCATGTACCAGTATTGGTTCATTAGCTGTGACGAATGTACCATAGTCGTGTGAGATGTTAACAATAGAGGAAACTGGGTCAGATATACGGAAATATTCTATACTTTGTAACTTTTCTGTAAATAAAGAAATCACAAAAAAATATTCATGCCAACAAAACTGTAGACATTTTAAAGAATATATACAAAATTCGGCCAGCCCAGTGGCGCACTGCTACAGTGCGCCGCTTGGGAAGCGCAGCGGCGCTCCCGCTGAGGGTTCGGATCCCACGTACAGACCGGCTGCTCACTGGCTGAGCGAGGTGCGGGAGCAACACCGAGGGTTGCGATCCCGTGGCCGTCCCAGTCCGGTACGGGCGTGACACTGAGGGTTGCGATCCGTTGCCGGGCACGAAAAAAAGACAAAAAAAGGAAAAAAAAAAAAAAAGAATATATACAAATAAAAAAACATATCAAACCTAATAAAGTGATTACCCATGAGGATGCAGGGAGGGGATGGGCATGCGGAGAGGGTTGAAAGGAAGGAAGGCCCCTGGCCTGCTCACGTGACAGCAAAAGGCACTAGACCAGGAAGGGCTGAGCGACTTAGCTACGATCGTACTCACAACACAGGCCCTGACCTGGAGTTCACCAGAAGCTCTTTTCATCACTCAGGCCCACTCTGTCTGCTCTGAGGATAAACTGAGAGTGAATTCACTCCACGGACAGAAAATGGGGAATTCAGCGGGGGAGCCAAAAGAGAGCATGAAATGGAAAAAAAAAAAAAAAAAGATGCTGCTCTGGGGGTTTAAAGCAAGTGACAGCATCCTGAAGGGCCCGCCAGGGTTAAAGGCGGGAGCTGGCATAAGGGCCAAAGAGAACTGGCAGTGAGACGAGACCACTGCTCGGGAAAACCTGGAGCGGCTAAGTTTGCAGAAGCTGGACTTGACGACAGTAAGTCAGGAGCTCACAGAATTAACGAAAAACATGGATGGGGAGGGCTTCTTGGACCACACGGCAGGAAAACTTCCCACGCCAGGGGCAAAGTTTGTGACTCCAAGGCCAGAAGAGGTCCTGCAGAGGCTCCGAGGAGGAGTGTCTGTGGCAGATACAAGAGATGTTTGTTCTGTTTTCCCTATTTCCTTGGTAGGACCTGAAATCTTTGTAAGAGCCTTCCCAGCAGTTGGCACAGTGGTGGCAAAGCCTCTCCCGGAGGCCAGGATTGCTAAAGGGTGGTACAGCAGGAGGGACTCTGAGGACGGCATGAGACTTCCCGACAAGGTGCTCTTCCGTGATCCTCAGAGAAAGCAATGCGATGCAAAGTTAGAAAAATTCCACCCAAAGTTGGATCACCTGAGTAAAAGCCAAGGAAACTAATCAAACTCTGAAATCATAGAGAACGACGACAGCACGCTATTCTCAACGCCTCCAAGCACTGAAGAAATCGAGGCAAAGACACATGGTTTGGATCAACACCCAAGCCCACCCACTTGGGCCGCTAGCCTTTGGGAACGCCCTGTCTGCTAACGTCTTTTTGCAGAAATTACCAGTTCCAGGTGGCTTAGCTCCGTGGAGGTCAGGAATGCATATGTCTCCGGTGAACGTGGGGAGCGGAGAGCTGGAAGAAAGACTGCCAGTCAGTACCCATCAGCACGGGCCAGGATCTGAGAAGCAGCGGACACGCGCTTCACAACACACGTGGCGTTCACGGCGAGAAAGTCTGTTTTCTACCAGAGTTTACCAGGGCCACCAAGGAGTTCTCAATTTGATCAATAAATATTCCTTTACAAATTATGATATAATTATATAATGTAAACCTGTTCCACAATTAAAACAAACAAAACACGGGCCGGCCCGGTGGCACACTGCTACAGTGCGCCGCTTGGGAGTGTGGCGACGCTCCCGCCGAGGGTTCGGATCCCACATACGGACCGGCCGCTCGCTGGCTGAGCGGGGTGCAGATGCAACACCGAGGGTTGCGATCCCGTTGCCGGTCCCGGTCCAGTACGGGCGCAACACTGAGGGTTGCGATCCGTTGCCGGTCACGAAAAAAGACAAAAAGGAAAAAAAAAAAAAAAACAGGAGTATAGCATGTTGCTATTTGCAAAAAACATATAAAAGGAGAAATTAAGTTGCATCCGTAGGCCTAGAATATTTCAAAGAAAATTGTTCACACTGGTTTCATCTGAGAAGAACTGGGTAGCTAAAAAACAGGAATAGGTGAGAGATTTTTCACATTACACACCCCTTCATACTTTTTGCATTTTGAATCACATGAATTTACTTACTGCCTCTTCAAAAAATGAATAAAATGTTAAGATAAAAAGACTGAACATTTACATATTTATACTCCACCATTTTCTTCAAAGACTTCAAGAAGATGTATCAGAATGTATCTACATATAATAAAAAAGGATAACATTAATCACTGAGAAATACAGATTTAAAATAAAACAGTGGAAAGAAAATAATAGCGTCCAGAGGTAAGTTGAGCACAGTAAATTTGTCCTGTCTATTTACTGGACATGGCCATGAATTTGATGTCGAAAGCCAAGCATGAAACGTGGAGAGTCAAGTGTCTTCAAGGAGCTGGCCACTCGGGAGAGGGGCAGCTTTTTTGTAAGGAGAGCAAAGAGAAAATTCTCTCAAACGTCCACCTAAAGAAAACACTGACCTGCCACAGACCGGGTCCTTAATCCCAGCACGCAGCTGGCGAGCCTGCAGCATGGAGCACAGACGGGCAGGGACAGGACTGCTGGCCTGCAAAGGTGGGCACAGGGAGGGATCCTACAGGTGGGCACACCCTTGGGACACAGGCCCCAAGTTCCAACTGGAAAATCTGTTCTGCTTGATCAACTAAGTCAGAGGAAACGGAGAGAAAATCCCAGGTCAGTAGCACTTGGTTCCTCTGTCTTGCAGACAAGCACTGGGGTGTTTGCTTCAGTTTCCTGCACGGCTTTGTAACGTAAAGGCCACCAACTACATTCACGCAGACCCCAGACACCTGAGTTCCAGGGCTGTTTGCTGAGACCACCCCTTTGGGAATCACTGCCTTTCCTCTCTTTCTCTTTCTTCTCCACCCCCAACATCCCAGAGTGGATCCTAACCCCTACAGACACAGTGCACAGAGACAATGCTGTGCCTTCACCAAAACAATGTCATTCTCCTCCTGGGCACCAGTGGGGCCACATCTCCAGCCTCTCTTGCAGTGAGAAGAGAACACGTGATCGCGCTCTGCTTGGTGGAATGTGGGTGGAAATGATGATGCCATTTCCAGGCCTGGTCCCCCAAAATGTCGAGGGCGACCACCCACATTCCCAGATGCCAGCTGGATCCTGATACTCAGGGCAGTGTCAGAAGCAAAGATGGTGGAGCCTCTGCCAGTCTGACTCCTAAATAATTTTGTGGCGCAAAAATCCCCCTTGGCTAACCTACAATGAGCTGTAATGTGAGCAAGAAATACATTTTTGTTTCTAAGATGCTGAGATTGCTTGTTACCACAGTGAGCCTGCCTTGTCTAACACAGAAATTAGAAATTCTGTAACAGCAACAACAAAAACCCTAAATATATGATATCAGCTTAGCAGAATGATGGTAAATGGCAGGGTGCAGATATTGAAGATCTAGGTTTACAGTGTCAAACTGTTAGCAAAACTATTGCCTTGGAAGGCACATTGGCTACATACAGTTCAGTGATGACTGGATGGTTCTGTTCCGGGAGATGGGTACAGTTCTCAGACAACCAGAGAAGATGAAGAACAGAACCCTTGGATATATGTTGCTTGTTACTGATTATCTGCTGTTGGAGTTGGTCAGGTTTTTCATGGAAAAAGAAAAAAAAGCACAGAATGTAACTGACCCATTAGCAGATAGAAATAAAATGCAATAGAGATAACCCAGAAATTTGGGATCTAGAGAGTTAGGAAAGTCATTTGCCAATTGCATCTAGATACCAAACAGTGAGACAGCATTTTAAAGACATTGAGTGTGGAAGGCCCAGTGAGACTCTCAGTTGAGCACTGTGACTCAGACCCTTGGTAAAGATCAGATCAAGTGTGTGGCCTTTCCACCTGCTTTTTTTTACATAGCCTCAGGGAACCCACCATTCAACTGCAAAAGAGAAAGAGTCACAGGGGCGAGGAAGCGATAAAATAAACAGCCTTGAAATGTGTCTGGAAGAGAACCATATGGTTACTGACACATGGAGTCCTCTGAAAGAAAATAAATCCTAAGTCTTCTGTATTATTGAGAGAATCATATTATGGAATAAATTATGATCCTGAATTAGAAAAGCTTTGAATATTCTGCAAGCCTTAAATCAACTTCTGGAAAAAAGCAGGCTATGAATGCTGGCAGCCCCCACGGAGGTCGCAGAACCCAACATCCATCTCGGATGTGGCCAGAAAGAGAATGCACACGGAAGGGCTCTGGAGGCAAGTGCCGGGTCACTGAGAAGAATGGACAAGACAGCCCCCGAGATGGCAGCAGATTCTGCTTGGGGAACTTTTCCCACTGCCTGGAGAGGGAGAATTTACAACGTCTGCCTCGCAAGGCGGGTAACATTTCTCTTTTGGTCGCTGGTCACTGTACTCAGAGGAAAGGCCCACTCCAGGAGATCCTGGAACTCGAGCCGGATACAGTGACTGGGAAGGACTGGAGGTAGTTCCTGAGGAGGGGGGATGTATGTGTTCTGTGCCAGAAGAGGAATGAAGTGGGTAGTTGGTGACTGGAAGGGAAGACTGTGGTGCAGATGATGCCATGTGTTTGCAGAACCCATTTCCTTTTCCTGCACATTTAAATTACATTTACCAAATCCCCCCTGAAGTTAGGTAGACCGTGTGATTGAGCTACAGCCAATGGAATACGGCCTGGCTCCATAGTCCACTGAGTGACGTGACATGCATGCCCCAGCAAAGAAGAGCTCATGCTGCAGAGACACTGTACACCCTCTTATCCAGTGAGCAGCCAGCGCACCGTCTAACACCGCTCTTCACCGGCGTGCGTGCTGTCCTGAGCTGACTGAGTCCTCCAGCCTGTGGCTGTCTACTTCGTTATAGCCTCTCTATCAGCAATTCATTTTGTGTTCCAGTGTATTATTCTGACTAATAATGACTGATAAAAAGTAAGATGATCATGCTAAAACTGCTGGAATAAAACAAAAGAAAAATATAAAAATGATTACAATCTTACAGAAGCTCAGAGTCTTCAATGCAATGGTCAGGGAAACAGAGGTTAAAGGTTAACAGGCTGGGTTAAGGTCTTCTGACATCAAGAATTGCTTTAGCCTCTGCAAATGTTCCTTTAATTGTATTACTAGCATCTGGCAGAAATTAAGCATGTCATGACTTCAGGGATTTAAAGCAACCGAAACAGTGATTTTCTTTTTTTTTTTTTTTCCTTTTTGTCTTTTTTCGTGTCCAGCAACGGATTGCAACCCTCAGTGTCGCGCCCGTACCGGACTGGAACCGGCAACAGGATCGCAACCCTTGGTGTTGCTCCCGCACCTCACTCAGCCAGTGAGCGGGAACCGGTCTGTATGTTGGATCCGAACCCTCGGCGGGAGCGCCGCCGCGCTCCCCAGCGGGGCACTGTAGCAGTGCGCCACCGGGCCGGCCCCGAAACAGTGATTTTCTTTTTTTTTTTTTTTCCTTTTTGTCTTTTTTCGTGTCCAGCAACGGATTGCAACCCTCAGTGTCGCGCCCGTACCGGACTGGAACCGGCAACAGGATCGCAACCCTTGGTGTTGCTCCCGCACCTCACTCAGCCAGTGAGCGGGAACCGGTCTGTATGTGGGATCCGAACCCTCGGCGGGAGCGCCGCTGCGCTTCCCAAGCGGCGCGCTATCCAGTGTGCCACCGGGCCGGCCCATCATTTGGAT
>NW_007728230.1:266333-276587 GCF_000696425.1 Galeopterus variegatus
CGGAAAAAAAGAAAAAAGAAAAAAAAAAAAAAAAATCCAAATGATGACCCAAAATACCGACTGTCATTTGTAATGTTCTCTATTTACATACCAGAATGTGAACAGAGAAGAGATGTTTGATAATGGGGAAATGTAGTAAATCATTCTCAAATGTAAATGGGAAGAGAAAAGTTACTAAGATGTATTTTTTAAGCCATACTCCTATAAGTGGTTATGTTTAAATATTACTGTGATCCCTGCTACTTCTAATAAAGAAGCACACGAAAATAGATTCATGAGTGACCCGGTTAACAGGAATCTCCAAACTCACTGCTCACTCCTTCCTCATTATACAACCAACTGCAGAAATCAAACACTGTGGAAGGATATTCAAGGTACGAGTCGGACTGAGCAGGGCCCGTAGGAGTCTGAGTCTCAGTAAAGCAGCTGTGCAACAGAAATAGCTTTAAAGGCAGAATATAAAACGCGTAATAACTTCGTATAGCATACATTATACGAAGTTATACGATATATAGATGTGTATACAGATGTGTATGTGTATGTGTATATACATACGTATATTTATGTGTATATATATCTGTACATGTATTTGCATGTTTGTGTGTACACATATGTACATGCATATAGATGTGTATGTGTATATAGATATGTATGTGTATGTCTATACTCATATGTATATAGATATGTATGCATATATATACATGTGTATACAGATGTGTATACAGATATGTATGTGTATATACATATGTATATAGATATGTATACGTATATGTATGCATATGTGTAGATAGATATGTATACAGATATGTATATGCATGTGTATATACATATGTATACAGATGTGTATATAGATATGTATATGTATGGATATGTGGGCATTTCTAAATGACAGTCCATTGGTGTGGTCAGGGTGTATATTGGGGAAAAGGACAACTTTTGATATGACTTTTGCCATGAGACTAGTGCGTTAGTCCTCTGAAGGAGGAGAGAAAAATGAAGCAGATGGGTTAAAGCTTGATAGCTGTACGTCCTATTTAAAAGGCTGATCCTTGAGATGTAGATAGGTATAGGTATAGGTATAGGTATAGGTATAGGTATAGGTATAGGTATAATGTATAGGTATAGGTATAGGTATAGGTATAATGTATCGCTTTTCCATTCTTTCCTGGTGTCACTTCCCGAGGTCTGGCCCATACAACTTCTCTTCTTCCCACATGCCAGAAAGCCACTCTTCGCTCATGCCACAACTCTGTCCCTTTGAAGGAAATTATTCTTTAGCCACCTGAGACTCAGTCAACTGCTCAAGTGGCCTGCCGGGAAACTATTTCTAACCTCTGCAACCTTCAGGAATTCTCGTGACCGCATCCCTCTTCCCTTCTGTCTGGGTCTGCTTGATCTGTTGATTCAGACAATTCATCCAGTGAGCAGAGACATCTAATTACATTTTCCACTGAAACATTAACATGTCACTAATGCTTAGCAAGTAAGAAAAAATAATACTGCTCTTACGTTTCCCTTTTAAAAAAAATTCTGCCCCTTCGTTTCCCTTTTTTTTTTTTTTAACCTCAGGACTTAATGCAAAAAGAGATTTTAAAGCACAACATGGAAGAGTTTGGTCGATCAGACGTAGGCTTTTCTGTCCTCTTGCACAAAGTCTTCGCCTTTTAAGTGGGACGTACAGCTATTAGGTATCCATTTCATTTTTCTCTCCTCCTTCAGAGGACTAACGCACTAGTCTCATGGCAAAAGTCATATCGAAAGCTGTCCTTTTCCCCAATATACACCCTGACCACCACCAACATACTGTCATTTAGAAATGCTCAATAATGTTATATTACCCAATGCTTAAGAGCCTCACAAGAGCCCAAACCTCCCTTCCCTTTACCCCCTGACCCATCCACCCTATACATGTTTCTGCTCATCCCCTTCCCTAACCCAAACCCTCCCGTCCAGCCAGGCTAGCTGCCTCAACATTCCTTGGAGATACCAAGACTGTTCTCAGTCCAGCAACCCCTAAATTTAACCTGCCCACCGAGGCCTAGATAAACATGACATTCCCCAAACAAGTCTTTCTTGACCGTAATAGCTCCTAGTGGTGACTCACTCTTTTGAATTTGTAATATGCAAAGATCGAAAAAGTTAACAGCATGATGCAGTGTACATCAGGAAACCACGTGGGCAAAAGTACTAACCGTTTGTATCAAGTTGGACCTGCGGTTCTTCAGGAGCAAGCAGCAGAATTCCACAGATCACGTACTCGGCAAAACACACTTATTTGTGCCACACTGAAATATCTGTGGCTATTCCCCTCAATGAAGTTTATGAGCTTCCTGCAGGCATATAGGTCAGAATCCCCTGCAATAACTAACACTAATATTGCTGGCCATACAGAAAATACACAGTGGGTTCTCAACGACTTGCCCCACAGGGAAGCTGGGAATATTATCAGGTTGAACGGAAGAGTGAAATGACACTAAAACAATAAGTTAGTAATAAGGCGTTGAGAGTAAGTGTGACAACATTTTCAATGAACTGGATGAGAGTTTGATCTCATAGAGACCACTCTGTGTGTGATTTCGACAGGGCGTGTGTGGAAGGAGGGACAGACGGATAGAATCAGAATATCAGTCTTCACAGGCCTTCGGGACCATCTGCTGAAAGCCATCCTCTCAGAGAAATGGTACCAGGAGGTCTCCTAGTGATCTCATAGAGACCACTCTGTGTGTGATTTCGACAGGGCGTGTGTGGAAGGAGGGACAGATGGATAGAATCAGAATATCAGTCTTCACAGGCCTTCGGGACCATCTGCTGAAAGCCATCCTCTCAGAGAAATGGTACCAGGAGGTCTCCTAGCCAGAGCTGGGAGACCGGAGATTGGCACACGCACCCTCAGTCCAGCTGTGTCCTTCTCAGCAGTGCACAGGCTGTTGTCCCCTGAAGGAACTGCCCACCTTGGCCTGGAGGCAGGGAGCGGAACCTCATTCAGAGTTCCACCCACACTTACGGGGACTGCACTTAACGGTGTTTCCATGATGTGTGACACTGTTAATTGGACACCTATTGTAATCACTTTATTTTCTCTATCTCATCTACGTGTGTCAGCAAATCATTCTCTAAACAAGCAGCCTGTGCCACAGCAAGGGTGCAGTATGTCAACAGCAAAACTCAAGACCCAGTAATGAAGCCCTTAACTGAGCAGCTAACGTGTCTTTCTTTCGAACATTTGTTTGTTTGTTTTCAGTGTTCTGACATTACTTTTCTAAGTCGGGTAACAACGAAGCGTACACACCCACACAGCCCACAAACGGTAGATTAACACCCGCTATGTGCCAGCACTGCTACGGCATGACCAAGCCAACCAGGCTCGTTCTGTCCTGAAGAACCCAGCAAGATGATTAGAAATGAACACACAAAGTCCAATGAAGGGAGAACACACAGGACCAGTAGGAGACCATGAAATCTCAGAGCAGGGACAAGTTCCCCCATTTTCTTACCTGGGGAAGTCATATTAATAAAACCATATGTGTTCATAAAGCAAAAGCCAAAGAAATTAGATAGTTCTTAATTTCAAAAACAGGTTTGTTCCCTTTTAGATAAGTCTTTTAAGGTCATATTTACTTCTAACACTCAGTTGCCTCTCGACAAAAGAATATACTACGTCTTTTTCACAAACACTGCTTTTAAAGTTTTTCTCTGAAGAACAAGCTTTATTTGCCTTCCTCAAAACACGGCTGCAAAGGAGTTAATTCTGCATGTTCAGCATGCTTCACAGCTTCCCAAGCATTTTCACAAATACTATTTCAATAGATCTCATTTGGTCACCACGAAACCCCAAGGAGCATGCAGGATCAGCTCATTGACTTTCTGGGTTTGTGTGTGTCGTCATTATTATTTTCATGTGTGCAGAGGAATCTGAGTCCCAGAGGAGTTTGGTGAGTGACAGTGACAACTGGCATTTGTCATACTCGTCAGACAGAAAGGAAATTGCTGGCCAAGCCCTCCAATCTAAAATCGCAAGTCATTATACTTGAGAACCACACTCCCCTGGTGTGTGTCCTCCTGCAAACAGAGCACACCCGACAACCCCCGCATCCGGGACCTCCTTGTGCCCTCACTCCCTCCTCAGACACAGGCCGACCTCTCTTCCCTCATCCTCTGTCCTCAGGAGAGGATCACAAAGCAGCCAGCGGTTCTCCCATCCTACAGTGCTGAAGCCACTGCATATGTGTTTCAAGAGTACTTGGGCTTTAAACTTTGTTAGACTCTGCAGGGGTCTCTGTTCTGATGCGCACACTCAGGGCTTTGCTGTCAGGCGGGAGGACTCCGAGGGATGCGATGCACACCGCATGCCCTGCAGGGACTGGCAAACGCCCCTGAGCTTCCCTTCAGGGTCACGGATGTAAAGAGGAGCTTGCACTAATGCATCTGCCCTGAATCCCTGCAAAGAACTTCAAGGATGAGCAGTGACATAATAAGCAGAGAAAGCACATCAAGTCTCTAGGGGCTGAGGTACAAATTTAAAAAAAAAAAAAAAAAAGAATCTGGGAAGCAGCTGGGCCTGAGGAGGGCGTCCCCAGCCCTCACCCCCAACACCGCACACACACACATCATCCTGGCCTGGCCTCGGACTGTGCAGGCTCAAGCCCCGTGGCTCTTGAAATCCCCAAGTTCAGAGGGGAGCATCCTGCGCCCCACAACCGTGACCCACGCCCTCTTTCTTCTGCTTGAAAACACAGCATGGGGACAGCTGCCCTTACCTCGTAATGGGCCACGCGCTGAGACTCGGATATCAGCTGAGCACTGCACACCTTGCAGTAACTGTCTGTGAATAAATCCTGGTCGATGTCGGAGGACTTCATCAGGCTAAAGGAGAATCAACAGAAAACCAAAATGAGTCCACTGCTTTGATGTTTACGTAGGACTTTAACCATGTGAAAAGCCAGGGTCACAGTAACAGGTCTGATGATGGTAATTACAGGGTAGGTTTCCTAAAACCCTTGGCATCACCATATCAAACAACCATCACGAGTGCATAGTTTACAATTGTCTCATAAATGCCCAACAGGGTCACTCATACCCTAAGAAATAGGAATCCAACTCTAGTTTTTCTGTTTGAACAAACCAGACATATCTAATGCTTTGTCATGGGTTTACGTGAGAGGATATTTTCACATGTGATATATATTAATGAAATATTGTAAGCACTCAATATCCAACAATAGGAAATAGATTTAATGAATCTTAATACATCCACACATCAGAATACTATGTGGCTCCCAAATTCAAATCAAATCCTTCTTCAAGAGACTATTTGGTGAAATATGAAAAGGTTTACTACTAAAAACAAAAGAGGTTAACAAATAAGTATATAACTTATTATAATACAAGAATATTATGCTAAATTTGTTTTAAATATGTATAGATGCATAGAAAAACATTCCAGGAAGTTATAACAGAATTTTAATAGCAGTTATCTTTGGGAGATTATAGGCAATTGCTTTCGTAATTTTCTTCATTCCTAAAATTTCTTACTATGACGACATGCAAGGGTACTTCAAAAAGGTTGTGGAAAAATAAAACAAAATGATAATATACATCTTTAATGAACTTTCTGAAAGTATACTCACATTACTTCTGTAGTCAAGGAACAGGTTAGCTTTGTCAAGAGCCTTATAAACAATATAATCTAGTTTTGAGCTTGGTAGCTACACTCAAAAAATTTAAAAATAACGTCGGACTGAACCGTAATTTTCAATGTTGGTGAGATGTTGGCCAAGTCTTAAGCAATGCAACAAAATAAAGGACTGTGGTCCATTTTAAGTGCTTTTTGGAACCACCTAAATAGCTGGGCCACATAAGTAAAGTATCTACCTGAAATAAAAAAAGACTGCCTGCCTTAACAACTCCAAACTCACATTGTGGCCTTGGCCTTGGCTATAGTGGTCCCAGAATTGTATTTAGCAATTCAAAAGTATTCACAGTTTCTGCTCCTCAGAGATCATAGTACCTCCGCTTTTTCAGCACTGCAAGCAACCAATACTTATGCCAGACTAGGCACCTCTGAGTCTCACAGCTGATATGGACCTGTTATCTCTGGAAGGATAATCCCTGGCAGATGGCCTGGCTGGCCTGGCGTCCAGCACCTGCCGTGCCTGGAGGTTCACTACCTCCCTCACAAGGCAACCTGTTCCAAAGAGGCTGGAAGGTCTAGATAGGTTTTTCTTAGCTTGAATCAAAATGTGCCCTACTGTAGCTTTCATGTATTAATTCTGTCTTTAGGTACAACACAGAACAACCCTGTTCTCTCTCTTTCATGAGATATCCTCCCTCAAGGTTGCAGACAGCTCTCTTCTCTCTATTTGCAAGCCCTGACCTGCCCTACTATCTTGTCTGTGTCCGTTTCATTATAGGCCATCTTCAAAAGCAGTGCCAAGAACGGAATGGTCTAACTGGAACAGCAGATCAAAAATCCAAATGATGGGCCGGCCCGGTGGCACACTGGATAGTGCGCCGCTTGGGAAGCGCAGCGGCGCTCCCGCCCGAGGGTTCGGATCCCACATACAGACCGGTTCCCGCCCACTGGCTGAGCGAGGCGCGGGAGCAACACCGAGGGTTGCAATCCCGTTGCCGGTCCCCGGTCCGGTACGGGGGCAACACTGAGGGTTGCGATCCGTTGCCAGACACGGAAAAAAAGACAAAAGACAAAAAAAAAAAAAAATCCAAATGATGACCCAAAATACCGACTGTCATTTGTAATGTTCTCTATTTACATACCAGAATGTGAACAGAGAAGAGATGTTTGATAATGGGGAAATGTAGTAAATCATTCTCAAATGTAAATGGGAAGAGAAAAGTTACTAAGATGTATTTTTTAAGCCATACTCCTATAAGTGGTTATGTTTAAATATTACTGTGATCCCTGCTACTTCTAATAAAGAAGCACACGAAAATAGATTCATGAGTGACCCGGTTAACAGGAATCTCCAAACTCACTGCTCACTCCTTCCTCATTATACAACCAACTGCAGAAATCAAACACTGTGGAAGGATATTCAAGGTACGAGTCGGACTGAGCAGGGCCCGTAGGAGTCTGAGTCTCAGTAAAGCAGCTGTGCAACAGAAATAGCTTTAAAGGCAGAATATAAAACGTGTATACTAAAAAAAAATTCAAAGGAAGAGAAAATATCATGGCTTTTTCTGCTTTATATAAGATTATTGCAAGTCCACATGCAATAAAAAAGGCAATAAAGACCCCTCTGAAATCTGTGAGACCCAAATGGAATGCCGAACAAGTTAAATTCCAGTGGGAGGCAATTAGTGGACAAATGTCAGCCTGGTTTGTGCAAAAGGTTTTTTCTCCAAAAGAGAACTCTCTCTGTGCAGGTCACTTTAGACATCCAGAGGGTCCGATTTATGATTCAAAGACTGGAATTCCCAAGATGGGAGGCTGTCACTTGCTCCCCTCCTCTGGCTTGTTTAGAATAGGCTTCTCAGCTGCACTGGCCTTCAGAAACACAGGACAGCTAGCAAGACAAGGAAGGAAAAATGGGCAGCCCTTCTTTAGCCCTGTCCCATCGTCCTGACGAGCTCATGCCTCTACGAGCAGGGAGCAGAAACATGGCCATTGACCACTTACTGGTCAGTTCACACTGCCCCATCCGAGCTAGTAAGTGGTGGCCTCCACCCTGGGCACAGGCCCACTGTGCTATGCCATGAAGCCTTGAGACATTCCTATGAGGGAGACAAGGGAAAGGAAGAAATTTGACTTGCTGGTCTGAAACTGATCTGAAAGCTGCCTCCATGCTCCCCAACCCAGACACATTCCAAAAGCACACTCCAAAGCAACCATTGATGACCTGAATAATGTCTCTATCGCAATTAGTGTTCGCAGACTAGTGCTACCCATAATTTAGCAAATAGGCCCAGGGTAGAGACGAAGGCAGTCTTAGAGGAGGGGGTCTGACCAAATTCTTATTTGCTGTACAGGTTTCTATACTCCAATAGGTCTACTTACATGTGTAGCAGGGAGAGTGTAAGGCTCAGATGTGCAGCAAGGTTTAATAATCAAAGGAAATATAGAGGGGGAGAGCTTTTATTTATTCTATAATGGCTATTGACAATCTACTATGTGTGAGGCACAGGAATAGCAGAAGGCACAACCGTTGTCTCTCTAATCTTTATAAGCTATTGAGTGAGAAGACACACACACACCAATACCTAAGGCACAGGCAGCAGGTGTAATTTGGCAAAAAGTGCTACAGGATTCGAGAAGACAGAGGGATTATCAAGGAACTCTTCATGGAGGTTGAAAATTTGAGGATGGATACGATTAGAGTGGAAGGAAATAGGTTCTAATTTGGAAGCTAAATCTTTTCCCTGACATAGAGAAAAATCTCACTGCCAGTAGGCATAAGAGACATATAAGAGGGGCACTGGTGGGGCTAATTTGGGATAATGCCACCTAAGAGGGAAGGCAGAAAAATGGAAGGAAGAGAAGGCGTTGAGATGAAAGAGGAAGAGATGGGAGGAACAGCCAGGTCCCAAGATGTTTCTCAAGGTGCCAGCAGTGGCCTTTGTTAGGACCCTCAGATGCGGTGGAGGCTTCCTTCTGCTTCTCGAGAGCAAATTGCAGGGGGACAGGCCGATACCCCGGAGAAGCCTGCGGCTTCACAGAAAAGAGCAATTTCTTCCTTCCTTCCCACTTCTGATGGTGCTAAAATGACTTGTGACACAAAGATCCCAAAACCCGTTCAGGGCTCTTCACAGGAGCAAGGCATTAGTTCAAACCCAGGTTTGCTTGCTCACCAATGAGGTCACTCAGCAGGCTGCACACCCGCTGTGAGAACTGGTTTCCTTGTTTACAAAATGGGGAAACTTCTCACAGGGTTACCATGAGGATTAGAAATGGTGCAGATAAAGCACCAGATTGTGGCATATGGTAGACCAAAAACGAATATTACTGCCATTATTAATAGTATTAATTTTGTATTATCATCATTCTTACATTCAGAGGGATGCTGTAAATATTTAAGAAGAAAAATAAGCAGAACCATATTAAAGGCTAAGAGGGAAGGTCACACAGGCGGTGTACTAAAGGCATAGCTTTTACTGCTGCTATAGTCTTCCTCTTTTGTATCAACAGCATCATCCACAAAAAATAGCTCATTTCCACCGAAATGCAGCTGGCAACTTCTCCTGCCAGCTGATACGTGGATCTCATGCCTGTGAAGGCCCCACACTTCACAAATGCTCAAACTCTACTTCTGTTGTCAGAAGTGCCGATACCAGCAGGTGGCAGTGACTAGAGCCCGCCCCCCTTCCCTCCCTCCGGCTAGTGCTCACCCTGCTGTGACCTGCTCCCTGAGGATGGCAGAGGGAGGCACGTGCCATTCAAGGTGGCCCACACACCAGATCTGAACCCGCAGCCACAGCAACCGTGCTCCCAGGGTGGGCCGCTTCACCAGGTCCCTGAGGAGAGAAGCCCTTGGCTTGATGTGCAAGGAGGAGAACTTGGTCTGCTCCTAAGGAATCCTTTTGAGTTTTTATCCCCTGCACCTTGAACCCACTTTAGGTACTTTCATGGCTGCAGCCTGATTTTTGCTCCCTTCCCCCTGCGGACCCCTGCCACTGTCCTCCTGGGGCAGGTAAAATCTCCTTCCTCCCTAGCCTCCCCTGCAACAAAAGCAGGAAGATTTGGGAGATGAACAGGTGGTGTGGCACGCGCCTTGCAGTGCCACCACCCCCCTCACCCATGCCCAGGTCTGCACCGCCCCGTCCACCGTCCTCCAAGAGAAGGTGGGTTACAGGGCCGTTTGCCATGGCAGCAGACCAAGCAGCCTTGGAAAAGCCCTCCAGAACCAGAAGCCTGTGGTCTTCCATGGACTCATGCCAAAGAACAGGGGTGGCAAGTGGCAGGGGGACAGTGAGAGCTGATGAGGAGTCTGAGTCTAAGCCTAGCGCCCAGACCGCAGGCTGCACACAGCCCACAGGCGGGCAGACGGGGATCACCCACACCATGGCCAAGAGGAGCTGAAGGTCAGACACACAACCAGCTTGAGGGACCATACCGACTCCATTTCTGAGGACAGGGACCTTTCTTCTGGGTCGACGCTGCCTTTCCCATTCCTAACGTTGTTCCCTCACCATACACCATCCAGATGCAGGTGCAGCCCGCTGTCCAGCCTGAGCTTGGTTTGAGAGAGAGAGAGAGAGAGAGAGAGAGAGAGAGAGAGAGAGAGAGAGAGAGAGAGAGAG
>NW_007728230.1:277335-278322 GCF_000696425.1 Galeopterus variegatus
CGCCTCAGCCTGGGCCCCAGGCCACGGAACCATAGCTGTCAATCTCATCCGCACAAGGCACGGGCTAGCCTGATGACATCGGGAAGAGAGCCACAGACCCCCCAATGTCCACTCCCAGGTGGTCCTGTGGGCATGTGTGGGTGCCTGGCTCCTTGCCACTTCTCTCTTCTCTGGTCCCCTGTCCTTTGACTTGTAGACTCCAGGGGCACAAGTGGAGCGGGTGCTGACCAGCCCAGCCCACGGCTGCAGACTTTCAGTGTGATTCTATGTAAATCCCGCAGATTTTCTAGGCAATTCAGCAGTGGCCTCTGCCTAAGTCCAGGACATTATATATGGCCTCGCTTGGATTCCTCCTTTATCCTTTATGGATTCTTATCGAGCATTTCCTGTGTGCCTGGTGCTGCTCTGACCACTCGGTCTGCAGGAGTAAACAGACCCGCAAGGTTCTGATCTCATGGAGGGTTCAGACACTGGGATCCAGCCTCCACCTTTCTACAGAAATACACACAGGCTTCCTGTCTCCTTCTACACATAAATAAAAAACATACGCCAGCCAGGAGACAATGGCTCTCCTGCATGTCACTCTAGAATGTCTCCTTGTCCCCTAACTCCACACTTAAGACTTCAGCCCTGCACCTTCACCCCCACCTAACAGTAAGACTAGGGGAATGAGACCCAGCAGTAGGCAGGCTAGCAGAGGTTCCAAAAGAGGAAAGCCATTCTATCTGGTTTTCCAAAGTGCCCTTTCAGCGGCCACTTTGGGAAGAGCCCGAAGTGCCTGGCAGTAACAAGCAGCGAGCCCAACTGCTCCCAGCGGGTGGCTCTGGGCAGTGTGACGGAGCGTTGCTGTCAGGGAGAGCACTGTTTGCTTTTGTAGAACACCTAATGGATAAACTCCAGCACCTTCACCAATCACAGTGGGTCCATGGCATTTGCCCGTTTCCTGCACTTTCAGAGGGGGACAAAGGTGAGGGTGGAGACTTGCAT
>NW_007728230.1:279350-285123 GCF_000696425.1 Galeopterus variegatus
TGACAAACATCTACTTAGAAGTATTCCCCTTTCTTGAAATATTTCAATTAAAACTTCATTCTGGATCTGAGAGTTGGTTCAAGATCCTGTAGCATCTCCTGCTTTGGGATGCGGCTTAGGGAATTCGGCTACCAGTGGACGTTAAGCACATAAAGATTATTGTGTGCATATTACACTCATTAATAAACGATTGGGAGATTAAGGAAAATTAAAATATCTGGCTATATCAAAAGTTGGAGAGGGTATAGACGCACAGGATCTTTTATACGTTCTTGACAGGAGGAGAAGTTGAAAGTTGAACATTATCTCATCAAGCTGAATAAGCTAGCAACTGCATTCCTAGTTTACAGCAAGAAAAACAGTTGCGAATGTACAACACAAGGCCTGGAGTGGATGGTGACAGTAGCATTGTTCACACAGCAAAACCTGTCATCAGCCGCCATGTGCACCACAGGAGAGTGGGTGAATAAATCCAGGTAGAGTCACAGCACGAATGAGCCACAGCAACTGACAGCATTCACACGAGAAAGTAAGTTAAAACGTCCCACACATGAGATCCTTTTTATAAAGTCAAAAACCAACTGAAATAAAAGTATATATATCTTGGAGATACACGTACATAAGACACAACTCTTAAAATGTTTGGCAAAAAAAAGAGGACAGGAGTCAGGATAATGATTACTCAAGGTGGGGGAGGCAGAAAGGTAGGAGGACAGAGAGTGACACGGCTAAGTTGTTGCCAGATCTCCGCTTTGCTTTAGAAGATGTTGTATGGGTGCTCATTCTGTTGTTAGAGATAGTAACCAATACAAGAGGACAGAGAGTGACACGGCTAAGTTGTTGCCAGATCTCAGCTTTGCTTTAGAAGATGTTGTATGGGTGCTCATTCTGTTGTTAGAGATAGTAACCAATACAGTGATAGTAAGATGGCAGATAGACAGATAGACAGAGGATGGATAGATAGGTAGGTACATAAATAGGTAGGTAGGACACCACAGACACGAGGGAGATGTCTGTACAAGGTAACCCCACTGCCACCAAGGACACTGCAGACTCAAGGGAGGCATTTGCAGCCACTGGCACCGCTGCCACAGCCAGAAGCTAACCCCACTGCCACAGCAGACACTGTAGTTGTGAAGGAGCTACTTAAAGCCACTGGCTTTGCTGGCTTTGCTGCCACTCCCATGAGGTAACCTTACTGCCACTACGGACACTGCAGACTCCAGGGAAGAAATGGCGGCTGCCACCATCACTGCTACCACCACGAAGTAACCCCGCTGTCACTGCAAACACCATAGTTGTGAGGGCCACCACTGTGGACACAGCAGCCAAATGGGCAGCTGCTTCAGCTGTCACTGCTGCTGTTACCCCCACCACCAGTACCACCAGACAGCCACCATCATTGTGTGAGCAGCCTGCTGCTACTGGAGCCACTGCTGCCCCACGGGAAGCCCACCAAAGCCACCTCCACAGCTGCCACCGCTGCAAGGATGGCCTGATATTGCCACTGTACAGGTGGGGTCACTGACCGCTCAAGTGTATTGACACAGGGAAGGTCACTAGCAGAGTCCAGGGAATGAGAGTAACAGGAGAAGCAACAGCTCTATGAGATGACCAGACACGAACATAGATATGACAGAAATATGAAGAAAAAAAGAAAGAAAGAAAGAAAGAAAATACAAGTCTACCAAAGGAATACAATAACTCTTAAGTACCAGACACCATAGAGCAGGAAACCAAGTGAAAATCAATAGAAAATGCCAGCAGTAAGACAATACCTTTCAGTAACAACCTATATGTAAATGAATTAAATTTCCCACTCAAAAGACACAGACTGGCTGACTGGATTAAAAAACTAGATCCAACTATATGCTCTCTACAAAAGACTCACCTCACCTGTGAAGATACACACAGACTAAGAATGAGGGATTGAAAAAGATATACCACACAAATAGAAATAATAATGAGGGTAGCTATTCTCATATCAGATAAAATAAACTTTAAACCAACAACTACAAAAAGAGACAAAGAAGGCCACTATATAATGATAAAGGGATCTATCAAGCAAGAAGACATTACAAACATAAATATATATGCACCCAACGTTGGAGCAGCTAGATATAAAGCAAACACTATTAGACCTCAAGAAAGAGATAGACCCAGACACATTAACAGTTGGAAACCTGAAACCCTCTCTCAACATTGGACAGATCATCTAGGCAACAGAGAAACACAGGATTTAAACCACACTTTAGACCAAATGGACTTGGCAGGTATCTACAGAACATTTCATCCAATAACCACAGAATATACATATTTCTCATCAGCAAATGGAACATTCTCCAGGATAGAACATATGTTAGGTCACAAACTCTTGACAAATTTTTTAAAATTGAATTCATTTCAACTATCTTTTCAGATCACAACAAATTAAAACTAGAAATCAGTAAAAAGAAAAATGCTGGAAACTATACAAAAACATAGAAACTAAACAACATGCTCCTGAATGACATATGGGTCCAAGAACAAATTAAACGGGAAATCAAAAAATTTCTTGCAACTAATGAAAGACACAGCATACCAAAACCTGTGGGATATTACAAAAGCAGGACTGAGAAGGAAGTTTATTGCAATAAACACTTACATCAGAAGAATAGAAAGATTTCAAATAAACAATCTAATGCTACACCTCAAAGAACTAGAAAAACAAGAACTATCCAATCCCAAAATTAGTAGATGGAAAGAAATAATTAAGATCAAAGCAGAACTAAATTAAATAGACAACTAAAAAATGATACAAAAGATCAATGAAACAAGAAGTTGATTTCTCAAGAAGATAAACAAAATAGACAAGCCATTAACTTCAACCATTCGCTTGAAGAGAATACCCAAATAGCAAAAACTAGAAATCAAAAAGGACACATTACAGCCAATAATAAAGAAATACAAAGAATCATTAGAGACTATTATAAACAACTCTACACCAACAAATTTGAAAACCCACAGGAAACTGATAAAATTCTGGACACAAACAAATTATCAAAACTAAACCAAGAAGAAATAGAAAACCTGAACAGAACAATAACAAGCAATGAGATTGAAGCACCGATCAGCAGTCTCCCAACAAAGAAAAGCCCAGGACTGGATGGCATTACTGCTGAATTCTACCAATCCTTTAAAGAGGAATTAATATCAATTCTCTTCAAACTATTTCAAAAAAATTGAAACAGAGGCCATTCTCTCCATCAGCAGTCTCCCAACAAAGAAAAGCCCAGGACTGGATGGCATTACTGCTGAATTCTACCAATCCTTTAAAGAAGGAATTAATATCAATTCTCTTCAAACTATTTCAAAAAAATTGAAACAGAGGCCATTCTCTGAAACTCATTCTATGAGACCATCATCACCTGATAACAAAACAATACAAAGATACAACAAAAAAAGAAAATTATAGGCCAATATCTCTGACGAATATAGACACAAAAATCCTCAGTAAAATATTAACAAATATAATACAGCATCACATCAAAAAAATCATACACCACAATCAAGTGGGATTCATTTCAGGGAAGCAAGGATGGTTCAACACATGGAAGTCAATAATGTGAGACACCACATCAACAAAATCAAAGACAAGAAACATATGATCATCTCAATAGATGCAAAACAAAGTGTCTGACAAAATTCAACATCCCTTCATGATAAAGATTCTCAGCAAATTAGATATAGAAGGAATGTATTTCAACAAAATAAAAGCCATATACAAAAAACCCACTGCCAATGTCATCCTGAATGGGATGTTCCCTTAAGAATGGGAACAAGGCAAGGATGCCCACCCTCGTCACTCCTATTTAACATAGTATTGGAAGTACTTGCCAGAGAAATTAGGCAAGAGGAAGAAATAAAGTGCATTCAGATTGGAAAAGATGAAGTCAAACTGTCCCTGTTTGCAGATGACAACTGTCCCTGTTTGCAGATGACATGATCCTATATCTAGAAAATCCTAAAGACTCTACAAAGAAAAATTCTTAGAGTTTATAAATGATTCACTGAAATTGCAGGATACAAAATCAACATGCAAAAATCAGTAGCTTTTTTATACTCCAACAATGAACTAGCAGAAAAAGAAACCAAGAAAGCTAGCCCATTTACAACAGTCACTAAAAAATAAAATATCTTGGAATAAATTTAACCAAGGAGATGAAAGATCTCTACAATGAGAACTACAAGTCACTGCTGAAAGAAACTACACAAAAAGATGGAAAGATGGTCCATGCTCTTAGATTGGAAGAATTAACATTGTGAAAAGGTCCAGACTACCCAAAGTAATCTACGGATTCAATGCAATCCCCACCAAAATTCCAATGACATTCTTCACAGAAATAGAAAAACAGTCCTAACATTAATGTGGAATAACAAAGACCCCTAATAGCCAAAGCAATCCTGAGGAAAAAAAATAAAGCTAGAGGCATAACACTCCCTGACTTCAAATGATACTACAAAGCCACAGTAACCAAAACAGCATGGTACTGGCATAAAAACAGACACTCAGACCAATAAAACAGAATAGAAACCCCAGAAATCAACCCACATACTTACAGGCAACTGATCTTCAACAAAGGTGACATGACAAAGGGGAAAAGACTGCCATTTCAATAAATGGTGCTGGGAAAACTGTACATCTGTATGTAGAAGAATGAAACTAGACCCGTACCTCTCACCATATACCAAAATCAACTCAAAATNTAAATATAAGACCTGAAGCTATAAAACTCCTAAAAGAAAACATGGAGGAAACACTTCAGGAAGTAGGACTGGGCAAAGACTTTATGAATACGACCCTCAAAGCACCAGCAACAAAAGGAAAAATAAACAAATGGGATTTTATCAAACTTAAAAGTTTCTGCACAGCAAAAGAAACAACAGAACAAAAAGACAACCAACAGAGTGGGAGAAAATGTTTTCGAACTATGCATCAGACAAAGGATTAATATCCAGAATATACAAGGAACTCAAACAACTTAAAATACAAATAGTTGTTTAGTAAAGCTAAAATACAAATAACTCAATTAAAAAATGGGCAAAGGAAGTGAATAGGCATTTTTCCAAGGAAGATATACAAATAAATGGCCAACAGACACATGAAAAAATGCTCAACATCACTTAGCCTCAGGGAAATGCAAATCAAAACCACATTGAGACATCATCTCACCCTAGTCAGACTGGCTATAATCAAGAAGACAATAACAAATGCTGGTGAGGATGCCGAGAAAGGGGAACCCTCCTACAGTGTTGGTGGGACTGTAAATTGGTGCAGCCATATGGAAAACAGCATAGAGTTTCCTCAAACAACTCCAGCTAGAACTCCTATATGATTCAGCAATTCCACTGCTGGGTGTATACCCATAGGAACGGAAATCATCATGTCATGTCAAAGGGATACCTGCACGCTCAAGTTCATGATAGCTCTATTTACAATAGCCAAGAGTTGGAACCAACCTAAATGTCCACTGTTGGACCACTGTATAAGGCAAATGTGGTATATTTACACAATGGAATACTTCACTGCCATAAGAAAGAATGAAATACTGCCATTTGCAGCAACATGGATGAACTTAGAAAAAAATATGTTAAATAAAATAAGCCAAGCAAAGAAAGAGAAATACTGCATGTCCTCACACATAAGTGGGAGCTAAAAAAATAAACAAATAAATTTTTAAAAAGAAAGAAAGATACAACAATCACAATAATACATTGAATTTTCAAAAGGAGA
>NW_007728230.1:285673-288524 GCF_000696425.1 Galeopterus variegatus
GAAAGAAAGATACAACAATCACAATAATACATTGAATTTTCAAAAGGAGAGAACAGAACTGAGGTCGCCAGACATGGGAAAGGGGGAGAGGGAGGAGAGGTTAAGGGATGAATTGGTAAAGGGCCATGAAAAATGATTACATTGTATAATGTTGAATATAATAATTATCCTGATTTGAGCATCACATATTGCACACAGGTATTGATATTCAACTCTGTACCCAAAAGATATATACAATCAACTAAGTTTCAATTGAAAAAAGATAGATAATGTATGGATAGGAAGATAAATGGATAGATAAAGCATGGATGGATAGATGATGGATAAATAGAAGATATTTAATGGATGGATAGATAGGTAGATAATGGATAGATAGACAGATAATGGATAGATAGACAGATAATGGGATAGATAGGTAGATAGACAATGGGTGGATGGATGGATGGATGGACGGACAGACAGACACCATGACAACGATGAGAGGTGATTTTCTAGAAATGAATCCTCCACACTCGCTGGGACATAGTTTTTGGTTTTTGGTTTTCTCCTTTCCCCCAGCAAAGATGAGACTGAGTTTCTCAGGCTCCCTTGCAGTTAGTGCCGTGTAACTGAGCTCTGGACAATGGAGTGTGTGCAAAAGGGATGTGCACGCTTGCAGATCTGGCCCCTGAAGCCCTGCTGCAAGCGGAATATGCCACCCTGGTCAACCTGGGAAGCCTCATGGTAAAAAGGCAGGGTCTCTGAAAGCCTCAGTTTCCGATGGCTACATGGAAGAGCCCCTGGTGCCCAGTGGACTTCATGTGACTGAGAAATGAACTTCTAGTGTACTCAGCCACAATGATACCAGGGTTTATCTAGCATTATCCTGTTGAACTCGACTTGAACACGAGTAGCTTGACATGGCTGGAAAGAAATTACACAGAAGAGCACTTTTTACCTGGTCAAACCTTTTACATGCTTTATGGGAGAGCTGGGAAAAGCCAGAGACATTCAAGGGTCTTAAACTCTTGAGATTAGACCCCTGCCCTTGCCTCTTCAGCTCAGTGCTCTGGGGAGTGGCACTAAACAGCCCAGACCTCGCTGAGAACGCTCATCTAGGGCAGTATTCCTCATTTGAACAAAATGTGGGCTCTGAGGTCTGAAATCAAGCAAGTGATGGAAATAAACAGCCTCATTTTAGGACAAGGCCTGTGTACTGGTACATCAACCAGAAGTACCTTTTCAGGTACCAGCGGCACCTTCTAGGAAGGCTGCTCCCTCTCTCTAGCTTTGAACAGACCTGTCTCACTTGCTCCTGGCATGTGCTGGTGTCTTGTGAAACCGGCTTTGCCATCTTGGGAGGGGGCAAACTCAGCAGATGGCCACGACCACTGGGATGCCTCCCATCAGAGCATCAGGGTCTTGTCACCTTGCCAGGAGTGACAGCTTGGCTCTCCGGTGACAGCCCCGGTGTTGGGAGGAAGCTCCTCTCACCACTCCCGTTCTTACTGCAGCCACACTTTCAAAGCCTGCCCCCAAATCAGTCATTCTCAGCTTCTCAGGGGAGGTGAGCAGCAGTTGGGAAGTTTCCAGGAAATGAGACGTGTTAAAGCAGATTCATCACCTGGCTTAGCAGTTTCTAGCTTTGGGGAAAGAGTGGACACAGCGAGGCGGGCGGGCGCTGCCCCGGCACCAGCCCTCACTTTCCTGGTCAGCGCTGCTCTCGTCCTGCCCCGCACTGGGAGGGAAGGCAGGGCTGCTCAGAGGAAGAAGGGTCAGGGATGAAGGACACCGGGGAACAGGAACATGGAGGCAGGCGGGCAGTGAAGGGGGGATGCAGGAAGGCAGAGCAGAGCAAAGGAGCTGGAACTGCGAGGACGGGAGGGAATGAGGCCAGGCCACCTCCCACCATGCAAGTGGGAATTAAAAACCCGCAACAGTACAAAGGGCCTTAGAGATCGTCTAGCCTAATCCTTTCCTTCCCAAAGAACACAGGAGAGACACCCGGGAAGATTACGGGACTTCCCCACGTTTGCCTTGTAAGTAAAAGGCAAGACAGGGGATGCGTAACCACTACAACATTTCTTCCCTACAACTCACGGCCTAGTCCAGAATTTTTACTGTCTCCCTTTTGGGAATCATCTTGGGCAAGGAGAACCCAAACCACCCTCTTACGCTTTGGGAAAATAAGACCTCTGTGACTCTGACAAATGGAAGCCGAGACGCAGAGGGTCCTAACGAAGACCCTCTTCCAGTCACATCCCAGGGAGGCTGTGAAGCAGGAGGAGCTGGGGTGTCACTGGGGTGTGCCCACCTCTGCTGCCATGTCCTCGGATAGTTCAGGTAAGTATTTTGTCTAGAACGGTGAAGCCCAGAGATCTGTGACATCTGAAGATGTCAGGGTCGAAGTGCGAGGTACATTTAAGTGCTGATTCCATCCAAAACTGAGCACTAGCAGCGTGATTCCCATTGTAAGCAGCAATTCCTATTTCTCATCAACCAGAAATACGAGGCCATGCTCCCACGTCAATGGGCTGTGACTTGCTCACCTACTAAGTGGTCCAGGACCCACACGGAAATAAGTGCTTGGAACATCTGGTGGGGACAGGGAGAGATGTGCCCCCACTGCTGATAGTGCAGCTGGCGTTCAGTCGTCAGCCTGTCAGGGACAGCCTCTGCTGCAGAGAGCCACCCCACCCAAGGCCACACTCCTCCCCAGGTGGCCCACAGTCATGACCGATGACCACAAAGGTGGGAAAGCCCAGCCACCACAGCTCAACATAAGACAACTCTGCAAGGCCCCTTCAGCTTCAGGGCTCCCCGTGGGCTTGGCCGAGGCAATGCACCTTCACAGAGCCCGGCCTTTCCCTCC
>NW_007728230.1:289300-291601 GCF_000696425.1 Galeopterus variegatus
CAGGGCTCCCCGTGGGCTTGGCCGAGGCAATGCACCTTCACAGAGCCCGGCCTTTCCCTCCACCAGGCCTGTGTCTGCCCCTGCAGGTTGTGCACCCTGGGAGCCTGCGCTGACAGCCCGGGCGCTGGCAGCTGGGCCTGCGCTCCACGGGGCCTGTGTCCTGCTGGGCCCACTGCACATGCCTCCCCGCCACCGCCTCAGCAGCCCTCACAGTGGCCCCTGCACAGACCTGGCCATTCCAGGATCCTTCAGTCAGAGATGGACCAACCCGACGCCCCGAACTCCACCAGGAGTCTGTAAACTCACTCTCGGAGTTAACACTGAGGCAGTACTAGGCAAAGAATAGTTTCTGGTAACGCTGTACCTGAGACAGGTGCAGTACTGTTTAATAACACGCAAAGAGAAATATGCTGCTGCTGAATCCCAGCCCCCATACCCTTGGTCTCAGTCCCCAATGGGGTTACAGTTACTGATGTACCATCTAGCTTGAACTGATGATTCTACGTTCCATAATGTCAGATAAGTCATATTTCAGTAACACTTCCTACCCACTGCTAAAAATATTGTTTCTTCCCACACAGCTATTCCTAATGATATATTTCAAGCCACCTGGCAGTCGGGGGAGTTCCTTGACTAATTTTCTATGGAGTCCCACAAAATGGAAACTGTATACAATAGAACCTCACTGGATGCTGATGTCAGGGGCAGAAAGACAGCACTGGTTATTTTGTGTTACAGCAAGAGATATCCCTTGGAGATGTCATTTGACCCACAGTCAGCTTGACCCTAGGGTAAAACTCAGCACAGTATCATGTGATTTTGCAGGTAATACACCAAAAGAAAAGCTGGTTGTCTTTTCACCAGGACCTTTGCTGCTCTTACAGTTTCTGAAGAGAAGCAGTTTGAAACCTGAACAACTGCTAACCTCTGCTGAAATGCAAATGCACCTGGGGACCAGGTGAGGCCTCCTTGCCCACCAATTCCTGCCACTCATGAGGCCTGNCTAATTTTCTATGGAGTCCCACAAAATGGAAACTGTATACAATAGAACCTCACTGGATGCTAGTGTCAGGGGCAGAAAGACAGCAAGAGATATCCCTTGGAGATGTCATTTGACCCACAGTCAGCTTGACCCTAGGGTAAAACTCAGCACAGTATCATGTGATTTTGCAGGTAATACACCAAAAGAAAAGCTAGTTGTCTTTTCACCAGGACCTTCGCTGCTCTTACAGTTTTTGAAGAGAAGCAGTTTGAAACCTGAACAACTGCTAACCTCTGCTGAAATGCACATGCACCTGGGGACCAGGTGAGGCCTCCTTGCCCACCAATTCCTGCCACTCATGAGGCCTGCCTCACGGTCTCTGCAATGTGCCTGCTCTCTCTACCCCCACGGTTGCTACCTGCTAGACTGGATTGTTTCCTCCTCTCCACCGCCCAGCTGCTCCGCGCAGCAGGCACCACTTCCCTGGGGCATTCCCCTCCTCTCACCAAGCTGGGTTTGGGGCCCCTCTCTGTGTTCCCCTAGCTCTCATGTTCACCTGTCTCTAACATATATAACACACTCTTGTAATGGTGTGTCTGGTTGCCTGTCTCCCCCACCCCCCTCTGCCCCTGCTGGACTGTGAGCCCCTTAGAGCCCCTTAGAGTCTCTTCTCTGACTCAGTACCCAGCAGCATTCTAAGCACAGGAGCCCATGTTGCAACAATAAAAGTAACATGCACTGGTGTGGTCAAGCAGGTCTCAGTAGAACTTTCTGTTTCTATTATGTGAGTCTTTTTCCCGAAAGTTGTTAAAAACAGACCAAAGGGTGGCCCTAAAGAGAACAAGTCCAAAGGCAGGTCCACAGACACCACGGACTGTTGCAGCAGAGCCTTCTCCGGGGACAGCAGGCAGCATGATCCTCCACCTCAGTGTCTACAGCCAGTGTGGGGCTCTACCGTCCAGCGAGAGGACGACACCTCGTAGGAGCAGGTCAGGGAGGAGAGCTTAGTAGAGATCTTCTCTCTCCTACCACAAGGTCTTTCCTCACTCTGGGTCTTAACTGGCACTGGAGGCGATGCTGAGGGCAAGAAGCCAGTGAGGTTTCTAGTGGCCGCAGCATCTCAGGGGGACCAAGTGAGCTCACAGCTGTCCATTCTCACACCAAGTACCCCTCCGTTGTGAGCCACACCATCCCCTGGCCTTCGTGTTGCTGCACCTGCTCTTCAGACCACACATGTGCTACTGGGAAGATGCTCATCGCTATAGTTGACATTTACTGAATGTTCTGGGTTGAATTGTTTCTCAAAAAAAATGGAATTC
>NW_007728230.1:292295-295939 GCF_000696425.1 Galeopterus variegatus
AAAGTCAAGAGGAGATCACACTGGGTGAGGACGGGCCCTCGTGCGAAACTGGCGTCTTCATCAGAAGAGGGAAATTTGAACACCAACACGCAGAGGAGAAGGCCGTGCAAGGACAAAGGTGGGGACTGCAGCGCCGCACTGACATCAAGGTCTGCCAGCAGCCACCAGCGGCCACCAGCGGCCAGAAAAAACAAGGACAGATCCTCCTCTAGGACTTCAGAGAGAGCATGGTCCTGCCAACATCTTGATTTTGAACTTCCAGCCTCCAGAACTGTGAGAAAATAAATTTACGAGTGTGACGCCACCCAGTGTGTGACACTTTGCTACCGCAGCTCCAGGAAGCTAATACACTGACCAACAGTTTTATGACATTGCCTGTAGTTCCACACAATGATTTTATACAACCCTCACCACAACCCTGGAAAGGGTCCTTGAGGCAGGGAAAGCCCACACGACACACCCAAGCAAAGGTCAGGGTAAGATCCAGGTAACTAGCATAACAGGGCAGGGATTCAAACCCGTGTCTCCTGACTCCACATCCTCTGGTCCTTCCAGAGCTTTTAAATCAGACTGTCATTTCAGCATCTGCTTTAAGGGTCTTCTAATCCTCATTAAAACTCTCCAGTTATCTTCCTTTCTTCCCACTTGTCAAAAGGAGAAATAGTTTGTGGCTCCGACAGAATTCCAGATGTTATGATCAAAAAAGGCAACACCAGTTGCAGCTGCAGCCGACCCAGCCCGTCGCAGGTCACAGCCAGTTTGCTGCACTTGACCAGGGTTCAGGAGGAAGCAGTTGCTCACAAGCTGGCTTCACCTGCCAGTGCCGTAAGCGAGTCCAGAGAGTGACAAGGCACTTCTAATCACTTAATACCACTGTAAATCTCTGCAGGAAGAACATAATAACTGCCAAACTCTGATCTGTCTGGTCTTTGGCTGGTCTCCGTCAACCAGAATCCTGTGGGATATTGTAAAATGCATTTTTAAAAACCTTCCTCCAAAGCATCAGAATCCCTGACACTCGAGCTCCTGATAGAGAGGCAAGGCCAGGAAACAATTTGGGTTTCCTTCCACCCCTCTCTTGCACATGAAGCCAACAGTCTCAGACTCTCCCAGGGCTGCGACCTTGACTATAGATGTAAACTAAACCCCTTGTTCCATCACATTTCATGTGAGTGGCACCTCCAGTCAACACTCAGCTGCACAGTCCTGTGACAAAGGCCCTGTATCGTCTGTTTCTGTTACTTATAGTACCTGAAACTGGGTAATTTACAAAAAACTAAAATTTATTTCTTACAGCTTCAGAGGCTTGGAAAGTCCAAAGTCCAGGCAGCACATATGGTGAGCATCTTTTTCAAAGGGTGTCACATGACAAGAATGAGCTAAGCAAGAGAGAGCTAACCTGTTCTCTGTCGGAACCACGCCCATCACTCCAGGAATGGATCAATCCTTTCACCAGGGCACAGTCCTCACAGTCTAATCACCTCTTCGAGGCCCCACCTTTCAATTACCATCACATGATTTCCCACCCTCTTTACACTGTTGCAATGGAAATCAAGCTTCAGTGAGTTCTGGGGAAAAATTCAATCCACAGCAGGATCTCATGGGCCACCGTGTCCAGCTCACTCCAAGGTGGCATTTGTATGCTAGAAAATGTAAGAGAACCAGAAGGAAGTGAAGAAGAGACAATGAAATACTCCTTTTCCAGGCAGCAGAAGCTTCCAAGGGTGTGTACCCTCCCTCCACCTGTGAACTAAAATCTCTCCTCTGACATTTTCCAAGTGGCTGCAGCAAGTTCTAAATATTTCAAGCTTCTCTCTCCCTGGGTGCTTAGCACTTTTCCAGCCCTCAGCACCCACAGTGGTCACTCCACAGTGTGCATTATTTATGCAACAGCTGCCAGCTCTAGGTGCTCAAGCATCACACCTGAGACTGCTGCTTGTCTCCTTTCTGGGGGATTTGTGCCTGCGGGTCATCCACACATCCTGGCAATAGAAGAGGCTCAAATAAAGACCCCTCGAGAACTATCAGTGAAATAAAAATAGGTTGAATGGGCTTGATGCCAACTTTGGTTTTGGGTGAGTTGGGCAATTTGGAGCCTAACAGGACAATAAATATAGCAGGGCAGTGCCCTGACTCTTAGGATCTGTCCCTGCCTTCTTTCCCCTCAGGTTTACAGGCTACCCATACAGTGCATCCAGAAAACCAGGACTTATATGACTGAAAATGGAACAATTCAGAAAAATCCAACTAATTGATACTGAGCATCTTCTTTAGCCCAGCCTGAGTGACTCTGAAAAATGCCCAAGGATTCCATCAGCAGACCAAATAATTAAAAAGTGACAGAACAAGAGAAAATTGTTTTAAAAAAAAGTTAAATGAAATAATAGTTTACCATGTTTGATGGTTAATTTTATGTGTCAACTTGACTGGGCTAAGGAATGCTCGGATGAAACACTGCTGGTAAAACAATGCTGGTAAAATGTTGTTTCTGGGTGTGTCTACGAGGGTGTTTCCAGAAGAGAGTAGCAATTGCATTGGTGGACTGAGTAAAGCAGATGGCCCTCGCCAGAGAGGGTGGGCACCATCCAATTGCGGGCTGGACAGAACAAAAAGCAGAGAAGGGGCAAAGTTGCTCTTTGTCTCCCTGAGCTGGGACATCCGTCTTCTCTTGCCCTGGGATGCTGGCACTCCGGTTCTCAGGCCTTCAGACTCAGACTGACTTACACCACGAGCGTTCCTGTCCTCCCACTTGCAGATGACAGGCTGCAGACCTTCTCTCGGCCTCCATAATCATGTGAGCCAACCACTAAAATAACCGTCTCATATATGTATGTACTTATCTCCATATGTTGGTTCTGTCTCTGAGAAACCCTGACTGATACACCTTGCATGAGCAATAAAGCTTTCACATTTTCCAAAGTGATCCCACATAGCATCATCCCATTTTAAACTCACTTGAAGTGGTGCTATGGGTCAACCATGTCTCCCAAAAGTTTGGGTGCTATAAACGTGATTCCCATTGCAAAGTGTTAAGAGGGTGGGAAGTCTGATTACGGTATTTGAAAGGTGGGGCCTTTGAGAGGTGATTGGATCATGAGGACTGTGCCCTCATGAACGGAGTGATCATGAGAGCTGTCATGGGCGTGGACTGGTGGCTTTATGAGGAGAGTGCTTGAGAGCTCTTGCCATCCTCACCATGTGACGCCCTCTCACCACAGAACCCTGTAGAGAGATACCCCCCAGAAGTCCCTCACCAGCTGTGCCCCTGCACTGCGGACTTCCCAGCCTCCAAACTGTAAGAAATAAATTTTGTTTCTTTGTAAGTCACCCAGTTTCAGGTATTCTAAGTGACAGAAAACAGACTAATACAGGTAGTAAAAGTATATTTATCTTATATCTGACAGATAAAGAAACTGACACCTAGAAGAATGAAGTGACTTGCCGAATGTCACATGGTCCATGGCAGGGCCAGGGGAGGACTCATGCACGGAGGGCATTGTGAGCAGAAACAACAAGGTTCTGGGCCGGCCCGGTGGCGCACTGCTACAGTGCGCCGCTTGGGAAGCGTGGTAGTGCTCCCACTGAGAGTTCGGATCCCACATACAGACCGGCCGCTCACTGGCTGAGCGAGGTGCGGGCGCAAC
>NW_007728230.1:296076-297051 GCF_000696425.1 Galeopterus variegatus
CAGGCATGTCCCTGGCTGTACCTGTCGGGGCAGCTGAAGTCCATCCGCCGGGCGTGGCCGAACCTGCTTATATCAAGCCGGGGCTTGCAGGGTGCTGACAGGAATACCTGAGGTCAGCCTTCCTTACCTCCAGAGAGTGCCAACTACCCACAGGTGTGTGACATCATTCCGATGTGGCCTCTGATTTCAAGCACTGGACTTTTTCTCAGACCCACAGGGACCAGGCAGCTTCTGGCGGTGTGTGACCTTGAAAATGAGGAGAGGTTTTTCTGCTGGAGCTCCGGGTTTACCTTCCCTTCAGCCTACCTCCTCGTGCCATTAGTGGTCCTGGGGACAGATGTTAACCCTAAGAGAGGCAAATGAAATCCAACAGACTAAACAAATAAGGCGAAAGGGCTTCAAATGGTAGAAAATAACTCTTGAAGGAAAATGATTCTGCCCCAAAGCAACAACGGTCCGTAAGAAGGTGAAATGTCTCCTGCCCTCTGGGTGGAAGTCACCTTTCCATTCTGCGACCCAGACTACCTTGTGACCAGTGTCGATCATGTCAAATTTTCACAATAAACTGTTTGAATTAAGTCCCCCATCAACACCATCACCAAAAAAGACAGTGATTCTTTCCTGTTGTTTGGAAGAACCTGAACATTCTGGAGAAAAGCAGGAGGCGAGCCAACCCAAGTCAGGCAGCAGTGGACAGAGGAGCAGGAAACCACACCCTGCCGAGCATGGAACCTGGGGAAGTCATTTAATCTCTGAGCCTCAGTTGACTCATCTGTAAAATAGGCATAATAACTAAATTTTAACACTTTTCAGGAGAAAAAAAGAATATAAGGCACCTAATATTTCTTGGTGCATAGTAGGGATTACATAACTGCAAGCCACTGTTAGCTTTATTACTACCAATACTATTACTTCTTGGTGGTAGGGAGAGGGGATGATTTTTTTTTTTTTTTTTTTTGTCTTTTTTCATGTCCG
>NW_007728230.1:297517-314975 GCF_000696425.1 Galeopterus variegatus
CCCCCGCCCCTCCCGCGGCGGGTGGGCGGGAACCAGTCTGTAGGTGGGATCCGAACCCTCGGAGGGAGCGCCGCCGCGCTTCCCAAGCAGCGCACTGTAGCAGTGCGCCACCGGGCCGGCCAAGGGGATGATTTTTCATCGATTTCTTTCCTCAATTTCAATTTAAAAACTCCTTCCCTATGGTTTCTCTGCTCCCACAAAAACACAGTCGGCACCTGCTTCATCCCAGCTGCCCCAGAAGAACCTGCTCTGGAAAGGCTCCAAGACTGGACCCTGAGGAGAGTGCAGAGGTCCCTGCAGGCTGTGGCCCTCTGTTCCTGGCAGATGGCAAGTCATGCAGGGAGGACAAGCTGCCGTCAGGCTGACAGTACCACCCCTCACTGGCATCACACAGGTGGTCAAGTCAGCCTGGCACAGCTGCCTGGAGAGAGCTGGGGACCCAGCCTGCAAATCCTCCCCACTCTGCACCAGCCCTGGCTGGCCACTCACAACACACAACAGCCCTGTTTTCAGCATCTCTGAACCAAACAAACATGGCCAGGCACTGCACAAGAAACAGCCTTCCTCTTTGTGTCTCGAGTACTTTCATTATTTACTCCTCATAGATCTATAAGTAGTGACATTTCTCCACCTGCCTCCCTCCCACAGATACTGGAAGGAGGAGCGAGATAAAATGTTCTAAGCTTCCCAAGAGATAAAAGACATCCAATTTTATCTCTTGGGCTCCAAAAACTTGCAAAATTGTTACCCAGTCATGCCACCTGTCCCCTGAAGAAACACACCTACCCTGATTCTTGGATGATCTGTGCCTCGGTCATCCTCAACACAACCGAGAAAAGAGTAGGAAGACAGTCCACCCAGATGGCATTACTCACACTGTCTTCTCTGTGTCTGCAGCACCGTGACAGGAGAGAGGAATAAACACAACTTTCTATTACTTGTGAGTGTGTGCCTCATTCATGAGGATCTCCTTCAACATCTAGGCCAGTGTCTTGCACAGAATAGATACTTCAGCAATATCTGCTCACTTAAACTGTAGTTTATATACTTGGAGACCTACTAGGCTCAAATCTAATTTGAACTCAAAGAGAGCTACTGATACCATCTGCAGGTTCACTGCCCCCCAAGCTTTCCCCATCTAGCCAGTGGCACGATCATTCACTTGGCTGCTCAGGCCAGAACTTACCTGCATCCAATCTATTAGCAGGACACCTTGCTTCTACCTCTCAAGTAGACCCCGAGTCTGACAATGTCTCGCTATCATCAGCAGCACCGCACCTGGAGCCAGGGCTGCTATCCTCTCTCACTGGGCTCTGCACGGTGCCCTCCTGCCCCCATCCTGCCACCTTACAGGCTGTTGGGAAAATATAGGAAAATGGTCAGGGCCCCTCAGATGTTCAGAATCTTGCCAAGCATTTGATGTAAACATGCACGTGCACCCAGGTGTTCCTTCGTTATCGTCTAGTGTAATTGCACATGTGCACCCTGGTGTCCTGGGTTATGACTTAAGCATAAAGGATGAGTGGCTCTGATCCACGGCGCCTCCCACTCCCAGGATGCCAGCAGGTGGGGCCCATGGGGAGGCCACTACTGCTGCTGGAGGCTGCTGCTGCTTGTGCCCCCGAGACCCTCCGCAAGGCCACCGCCGGACCTGTAAGCTACCGGACCTGTAAGCTGCTGTTGCTGAGGAAGCTGGGGACTGAGCTGATGTCATCTGCCACCAGCTCCCAGAATCTTTCCCGATTACCTAGCATGGACCTGCGTGTGAGGGGTGTGGGGACCCAGTGTGTACAATGGGTTTGAAGGGTCTGAGCCCTAGCTCTGACAATATAGGAAACTTAGTATAACTAAAATAATAACTAAAGCCAAAATGTTTCATTATTTAGTTATAATTTGCCTTGCCTGACAACTAGTGTAGTTGTGTAACTTTCCACAGGCCATCCTTCATGCAGCCAGGATGATTTTAACAGCCAGTCAGGTCATGTCACTCCCCTGCTTAAGGCCTGGCAGAGCTTCTCACACAATGATAACAAACTCCAAACCCCTCCTCACCTGGCCTAGAAGCCCAACCTAAGCCGTACCCTGCGTGCCTCTCCAGCTGCATCTCCCCCCAGCCCACCCCCGCTCACCACCCTCCAGCAGCACTGGCCTCCCCCATCAATCAAAAGCACCTAGCTCCTCCTGGGAATGTTCCTCCAAGAAAGCCCCCCCGACAGGCACACCCCTCCCTCCTGCTGACACCACACCCTGCCTATTTCTCTGCTTTAGATCACGTACCAGTACATACAGTGATGGAGTTTCTTTATGTGCTTATTGTCTAACTTCCCCTCAAAGAATTCAGGCTCTTTAAGGGTAGAGACACCGTCTATCTTATGAATAGCTGATCCCAAGTGCCTAGAATGTGGCCAGGTACAGAAAGGTACTCATTTGTGCGGTGACTAAATCTAGTGCTGTCTGTGATACCCCAACTCTCTCTTACTGAATTTAGTTTTGCACACTCATGCATATTCATAGATGACATTGGGGGGCAGGGAGTAAGACTCTCCAGAGACATTACATAAGTCTCACCTTGTAACTATCCTTCCAGTCCAGCAGTTTGCAAATACAAACACTCTCTTCCTACAGAATATTCTACATCAGCACTTCTCAAACTTTTGGTTCTCAGGACCCTTTAAACACACACATTTTTGAGATTCCAAAAAGGTTTTTGTTTATGTGTGTCATATCGATCAGTATTTACAGTGTTTGAAATGAAAACTAACAAAATTTTTAAATATGTATTTATTAACTCATCTAAAATAATAAAATATTACATGTTAACATATATATTTACATAACATTAACTATATTCTAAATGCAACGTGGTATTCTAGATTGGATCCTAGAACAGAAAAATGACAGTAATAGAAAAACTGAGGAAATCTGAATAAAATCTATAGTTTGTAGTTGTATACAAATGTTAATTTCTTAGTTTTGGCAAATATGAGTACACCGTGGTCATGGAAGACATTAACATTAAGGGAAACGGAGTGACAGGTATAGAGAAACTCTTTGTACAATGTTTGCAATGTTTCTTCAAATGTAAAATTATTTTTTAAATGTTTATTTAGTAGGTTGGCCTTATTTTTACGTTTTTGCAAATCTCTTATGTCTGGCTTAGTAGACAATATCTGGATTTTCATATCTACATCTGCACTCAATCTGTTGTAGCTGAAGTATATACAGAAAATCTAGCTTCCCACAGATACACAGTTGGAAAGAGAAAGATTTAATAGCCTTATCAGACAATTATGGATATTCTTACTTTACTACTATACCAAAATTTGACAAGGGGTAGTTTCTTAAAGGTTAGTAGCAGTATGAAACCATACTGGTGAACTTGTGTTCTCTGTTACATTAAACTTCTTTTGGTCTATGTTGCACTTTGGATGAGGGCTTTGTAATTCATGGTTTTGTAATATCATGCATTGGTCATTTGCAGCTTCTCACTAGTTATGAAGATCTTCCACATGCTGACACATTTCACTATACCATACCAGAAAAAGAACATTCGTTAATATCAACCATCTCATCAGAAAAGCCTCTAAGGTTTAAAAAGCTGTCAAGTCCATCATCATGAATACAAACTTTCCAAAATTATAATTTTTGCTTGAATGCCTGAATTTTTTCACTGGCAAAAGTACAGTCAATCATGTCCTTGAAACACCAAGCTCATTTCATTCAATTTTAAGAAAATGTCTCCCAAACATTCAAATCTGAACAGACACAGTTTGTCTACCAGTCACTTTTTTCGAGTAAAACTGGCATTCAGTACAGTCAATCATGTCCTTGAAACACCAAGCTCATTTCATTCAATTTTAAGAAAATGTCTCCCAAATATTCAAATCTGAACAGACACAGTTTGTCTACCAGTCACTTTTTTCGAGTAAAACTGGCATTCTGTAGAAAAGCTCTAGGGTCATTTCTCACCTCAAACACTTGCATATTTTTCCTCAGGACAAACTTTGCATGTGGGTACGGAGCAGAAGCTCTATAGGTGTGCTTCCGTTCCTGCACTCCGCGTGCTAAAAAGAGCATACTAAAGGGCTGACGTGTGACACTTCAAGTAATAACTTCTTAAGTGAAACTGACAGTCCCTTGGTTTGGGGCTGTTTATTCACTAAATTTACTTACTGCCAGTGCAGTTTGGGCTGTTGCCTTGATCTGAATGAAGGCAGCAGCAGCTCCCCACCCTCGCCTTCGCCTGCAGTCTGACTCAGCACAGTGGGAAAAGCCAATAACGTCGTAATATTGTTGTGAAAATAGTTTTGACCTCAGAGGCCCCAGAAAGGGTCTCTGGAAACCCAGTGGTCTGAAGACCACACTGTGAACCACTGTTCTGAATGATCGACAGTCCCTTGGTTTGGGGCTGTTTATTCACTAAATTTACTTACTGCCAGTGCAGTTTGGGCTGTTGCCTTGATCTGGATGAAGGCAGCAGCAGCTCCCCACCCTCGCCTTCGCCTGCAGTCTGTCTCAGCACAGTGGGAAAAGCCAATAACGTCGTAATATTGTTGTGAAAACAGTTTTGACCTCAGAGGCCCCGGAAAGGGTCTCTGGAAACCCAGTGGTCTGAAGACCACACTGTGAACCACTGTTCTGAATGATTTACCCATAGATACTCCAGAATGCAAACATATATTGAGCACTGACTGTGTGTAGACACGGTTCTAAATTCCTATGGATAGTGAAGCAAGGACGGTGCAAAAGAAATAAAGATGATGTTCCTTCCCTGGGAGTTTAAAATACAGTCATGTAAACAACAGCTGCATAAAAGAACCCTGAACATCAGGGACAACCAAAGAGGCATGCAGTGAGAACCCCAAGTGCCTGGTCAATCCGGGGACCCCAGAAGGTCAGTCCTTGGCAGAGTTAGCACAGGCGTCTGGATTTCTCCTCCCAGCAGTGGTCCTTAGACCTAATGAGGATTCTGAAGATCAAGGCCTCAGCCCAAAGACTGCAGGTGCAGCCTGCACAGACAGGAAGCAGGGACGGCAGCAAGAGGCATGCAAACGGCTTCTGGAGGTGAAAACAATACAGAAGAGGAAGGTAAAGCCCCGGGCTGGGTACCAGTAGGAGAAAGAAGAAAGGAGGAGAAATACTGTGGGGGGTCTCCAGAGGACTAAATGTCAAAGGGCTAATTATTAAAAGGCTAATTATTTTTTAGAAGGGCTAAATTTTTAAGAGGGCCAGTGAATAAAGGGCTAATATTTTTTAAAGGGATAATTATGTTTTAAACATGCACATGCATGCACACAACCATAAAGCTGGTTTAATGGAGGACGAAATCCAAGGACAGGTAGGGATTTCTGAGATGAACTTCACACAGAGGAATACTGTACACCAGCAGTATCTCAGACTGCACAGCTAATGTGAACACAGTGCCGTTCACGGTTTCCTGCCATCGCCCACTGCGTGTTCATTTCAAATGGCACTGGACTTCAAAATTGGCCACCTGCCCACTTAACTTAGGCTCTTTGTAAATGGTCTGTCCAGACCAGAAGCCACTTGAGCCTGTACCATTTTTCTGACAAGCTGGGGTGTTTTGTGCTGCAAAGCCTCGATGTCCCAAGTCCTAATGGAGCCCACTGGAGCCCATCAGACGTGGCTATGGGCTTTTCTGCTGCTGCCAAATGACTCAAAGCCCTCAGACTCTCAGCTGCTAGCCCCAGACAACTCCAAACAGAGGGCCCGAGACACCTTCAGCAGAGATGAAAACTGCTTCCCTCCCCCAAAATCCACAGCTCGAGTGAAGGAGAGCAAGTAGACCCTGCACCACATGGCCAGTGGCCTTGATAGAAGAGAATCAGTTCCCATGGAGGCTGGAGTGTTTTCCCAAACAGAACTGACCAGTGACGAACCTCGATGGCAGTAAAATGTGTCTTCCAAGCCTACCCACAATCCGCAGGCAGCTCCATCCCTCCCCGCCTGTGTGTTGTTGTCGTGCTGTTCACCACAACTCCATGCACTGAGCAGCACATGAGCCCCACACATCTCAGCCCACACAGGCTGAGTGGGACAGGGACAGGGACGTACAAGGAAGTCTCAGTTATGCTGCTCCTGAGCATCTTCAAGGTGGGCCCTTCAGAAGGAGGTGAGTGCCGAAGGAACTTAAAGATGCTAAGTCTAATTCAGAAGAGAAAGTTCCCTGCTAGATTTGGTGTCCTGAGGTGATTCCCTACAGGAAACGGAATTCAGGGACCAATGCAAGTCGGGGAGGAGAAAAAGAACACAGAGAAGAGGGTCTTCCTGGTAAGCGAGGACATCGTGGCAGAGGCGTGGGGAGAGGTTTGCATGGCACAGTGCGGGTACTACTCTGTCAGGAGTGCACATGAAAGCATGGGCATTTGTGGAGCTGATGTAAGAAAAGTAGGTTGAGGCTGTAATATAAAGGCAAGTAGACGTCAGACTGCTGGGCACCAGGAAAACCAAGATGGTTCTGGCTGCTGCTGCCCAGCAGGGTGTGCACAAGGGAGGAGGAAGCACAAAGCAGAGAGACATCAACCCCAAAGACCTCCTGAAGGACATGCTTGAGCTTCCTGGCAGAAAGGATGGCATGTTCCTCCAGGAAGACATTGGGAAGTGGGGACATGCCCTTTCCAAAGACAGGGACTGGCATGGGCAGAGGCCTTAACGCTTGGAACAGCATTTTGCGTTCACAGGACTGAAAGCACTAATACATGGCTGGAAGGGAATGTGACAGGGGTGTGGAGCTGCTGCTCTCAACAGAGACAGAGCCAGGCCAGGGAGGGTCTGATTAGCCGGCGGTTCCCAGAATGTACCCCAAAGAGCACAGGAGTGCCACAAAGAACCTCAGGCTGCAGCTGGAAAGGCAGGGCGACAGGAGCAGTGGACAGGCTGGGTGCACCCTCCCGCCACCAGACGAGCCCTGCGCTGAGGAAAGGCTCTCCACTGCAATCGCAAATACCTCAGAGTCCCAAAAGTCCCGATCCAGGTACTAGTGATTAAAGGTTTTCAGCAGCATAAGTCTGCGATGATCGGAGAGCTCCTGGCAACAGCGGCAGCCTGCCTGCCTGGAGGGAGGCTGGCAAGTGAAGAGCGTACCGCTCGGCTCAGCTGAGTCAACCTAGGCTGGGCTACGACTGCAAAGAGGAGAGAGAGAGATGGATGTAAGAGACGATGTCAAGAACTGGTCACTTCCACATGAGAAACCACATGCAGACTTCACTCCCCGTCCAATAGAATGATTGCAGCTAAAATGGCGAACAAAACCAAGCACTGGGGAAGAGGAAGTGTCCTCTGAACTCTCCCTCACTGCTGAGGGGAGTGAAAAAGGGATGTCCACTCTGGAAAATGGTTTAGCAATTGTTGTTAACATTACACACACACCTATGCTGTGGCTCAACTATTTCACTCCTAGACATTTGCCCAAGAGGTGTAAGACCGTATGTCCCTCAAAAGACTCACACAAGAATATACACAGCAACCATGTAAAAACTGGAAATCAGCAGGAAAATGGACAATCACATTTCAGTATAGTCATACAGAGGAATTCAGCAATAAGAGGACGAACTTCTAATACAAAGGACAATCTTAAAAAATATTACATGAAGCAAAATAAGCCAGACACGAAAAAGTGCAAACCATATGATCCATTCATACGAAGTTCAGGAACAGGCAGGACCACTCCATACGAGAGAGATTAGACAAGGGTTGCCTCTGGGGAGATGGGGAGTTAGGACCAGAAGGGGCGGGAGCAAACTCAGGGGCTGATGCAGTGCAAAAATTTCAAAACTCATCAAACTCTACACTTGAGGTCTAGGCACCTACTGTACGCTCCCAAATGTATCTCAGTGACTTTCTGTGTGAGGAGCCCGGACAGTAGGAAAGTCAAAGTGACAGAGAGTTCCGCTGGGCAGACAGAAGGAGGAGATTTGCCACTGATAAAACAGGAAAACGTACAGGTGAGGCGGTGCTCCTTTCCACCTGTTATGAGACTCGCTCTTCACGTGCTGCAGTTTGTTTCTGTCTTTTTCCTCCTATTGGAAGTCCCTTAGTCCAGGGCCTGTGCAGAGCAGACCCTCAGTAACTGGACGCTGCCTGGAATTGAGATCAGGTGGCGATTTCCCCCCCGCCCCCTGGACCCTCAGATGGACAGGCTGAACAAGCAAGTGTAAGAATGCACTGATGAATAATGACAGGTCAAAGTGCCACCTCTGGCTGGAAAGATGGCTTCATTTCTGCGGGTCTTGGAGAGACTCACTGCCTTGACCCAGAGGAGTGGCAGCTGGCAGAGTTAGGCTTTGCGGAAGGCCAGCCACAGAGGCAGCAGGGGAAGGGGTGTCACAGCCCTCGGCCTGCACTGTCCACTCCACCAGTCAAGGGCTCCTCTGTCCTCGAGGCTCCAGCAAGCTCCCCTCACCGCAGTGTCCACGCCGCTCCTCCCCTCTTCCACTTCACCACGCTCGCCTCCCTGCCTCGGTGACCCCCCCAGACATGATCAGACACGGGATCTGTCTCACCCACTGCACACAGGTCTGCACCATGTCCTGCCCCACAGGACAGCCAGGCTTATGACCAGCGGCAAAGCCCGTCCTGTCATCCTCTCTACATCGAGTTGCACTTGGCTTGTACCTAACAAAACCAGAAAGACTCCAAAGACTCAGAGCAAGCTCAGGAAGCACAGCTGTGACAGAGTGAACGCCGTGTGAATACTGTCTCCTCCTCAGCTGGGCCGGGCTGCGGGCGCCTGCCTTGCCGTTCTGACCTCAGCAACTTCAGAAGGAACGTGTTCTCCTGGGAAATTAGATTTACGCAGAATACCCAGTGTAGTCACATGCTTGCCTTCCAGGCCTCCACACTTCCCTCCTGCTCAGAAGCTGCCGAGAGCCATCCAGGTAGCTGTCCTACCTGGGGCGGCCTCCCCTCCGTCAAGGATGGAAAGGCTTGCCAGGTGACACACATCCACAGAAAGAGAGGGGCTGCTCCTTCCTTGGCCTGTCCACGTCCTCCCTGCCACACACCCCTTAAGGATTCTCAATTAATTATCAGACAAGAAGCATTATGGGCCCAGCTACTGCCATCAGCAGGCTTTTAACAGAAGCAAAACAGCCTAAGAGTGGAAGCTCAAGGTAAGATGCAGGGACCTGCAGTCTGCACATGTCCCATCCCACATGGAAGAAAGGGCTGCATGGGCTCATGCACAGGCACCAGCTGCAACTGGACTGCTGGGGGTACAAAGTGCCCTGCAGGATCACAAGCTTCTAGAAGAGGCTTTGTAACATGGACAGCCAAGTCAAGTCACAAAGAGCAAGGGGAGTGAGAGGGCGGGAGGGGTCGCAGCAGCTTCCGTTTCAGGGTAGGAATGTCACGGGAGCTCTCTCTACGACATCTCCCAGGTCTCTTTTCCAGCCTTACTACCCAAGCAACTTTAAAAAGAAAAACGCTGAGGTTAGCATGAAGGAAGGGATTGTCCACACTATTTACTGAGAAGTAACACAATTCTATGTAGCACAGCAAAGAATTCTACGTGGTCTGACCAGCCAAGGACTAACCCCAGCCCTGGGATCTGTGCCTGTAACAAGTCACGTATCTTTTCGGCCTCAGTTTCTGCGCCTGAAAATATGGATAATAATATTTGCTTACATACAGCCTCTGTTCTGTAAAGTCAACTGCTACAAAAGCCTTTTTTGGAGAGATCTTCCAGCCTGAAAGAAAGCAATGACCGTCAGTGGTTTCAGTACAGCCTGCAGTGAGGCCGGAATCCAGCACAGGAGCAGCCGCTGCACTCACCCAAACCTCAGCCACATGCACCGGGTCCTAGCCACACTCTGCCCGCCCCCCACAATGTACAGGCATAATCAATTTATCAATTAAAACACAGATTTTTTCACTTCGTTAAAATATTTCATATTATCACAGGTCCCTCAAAGGATGCACCATTCCTTTTCATCATGAATGGCAATATCTCTTCCTACTTGCTTTCAGGGCCACACATGGGAGCAGCATGCAACCCGAGAGCTGTGGGTTTGACACCTTGGACATGAGGATAATGGCTCCCAAATCTTTTCAGTCCATGAAGAATTTTGGCAGAGAACACAGACTACATACTACAGTGTCTCTCACTTTGCTAGAAAGAGCTTCCAGCTTTACCCCAAACCACCAACAGATATTCATGAGCAACTACCTTGTGCTTGAACTGGAGATGCAGCAAGCCCAGTGTGGCCCTGCCCTCCTGGAATTCAGTCTGGAGACGGAGGGGCTGCTACAATCAAACAGGACAAAGAACCTGACAGGGGAAGGACCTGCTGCCACGTGAGCCCTAGGAGGCCATTTGGCCCACACTGGAAGGCCAAGGGAAACTTCTGGGAAGAAGCCGTGGGAGAAAGAGCCAGAAGGGGTGCAGGTCTCAGGTCCACTGTCGCTTGCACAAGGAAGCCCTCCCTGACCACCCTTCCAATCTCAGGCTCTTCTCACTCCCGTACAGTTCCTGTTCTTCCCTTTACTTACTGCCACTTGTATTCACACATTCACAGCTCATACTTCCTCCTTGGGTCATTCAAGACTCTTGGAAAGGAGGAGCCATGTCTATTTTGCTTAGCAGCGCTTCGTCCAGTGCCTGGCACATGGAAGTGCTGTGCGTGTACGTACTGCACGAATTACGACTGAGAAGACTGCTAGGCTGAAAGACTCGCCAAGGAAAAGCCTGCTGGAAGCGGACGGTGGAGTCAAAAGAAATAGAAATAAAAAGCCATTCGGGTGAACCAGAGATCACTGGGGGCAATGCAAGTGTCAAGAGCTGAATCTGGGGAAAAAGCAGTGAGCAAGCCAGACAGCACCACAGGGGGCTGCTGAAGGCGTGGACGTCCTCCCGAGGATGGCGAGGACTCTGAAGACCTTCACGTCGGGAAGCGAGGTGGTCAGATTTGCATTATTCTTGCTACAATGTGGAAAACGTTTAGAAAGAATTGAGATTGCAAGGGGGAAAACTGGTTAGGAGTGAATGTATTAAACCATGTGAAAGGTTATGGTGGGCTGTTCTAGAATTTATGAGGGTTGGGAGAAAGTGGAGGAACAGAAGAAACCAGTACAAAGGAGAATCTGCATGTCTCAGGCATCCTTTGGAAGAGGTAGCTGAAGGGAAACACTCGAGAACTCACCCTGGCACTGGCTGGAATGGTGGAGCCATCTACTGTGGCACAGACAGCCCAGGAGCAGGTGAAAGCTGAGGCTGGGAGTAGGGGCAGAGACGACGGTTCAACTTACACCTGGCTATGCTTCAAGTTCCCATGCAGCCTCCACGCACATGTGCCCAGGAGGTAGCTGCCTGTACCAGAGCAATGCAGCACAGAGCAGGACCCAGACAGGAGGTACAGAGTTGAGAAAAACCCACACGATGACAATTGACACAGGGCAAGACATGAAATTTCCCCCAAAATTAATCAGAATAGTACATCTTCATGAGATACCAACTATGGAAAGCCTTGTGAAATCGTTAATTTATATCAGAAACCAAAGCTATGTATCACCAACACTCACAATCTGGTATCCACACGTGCACACACTTAGCTTTTATTGTACATTTACCTATATAAAAGTAATCAGAGAGGTGAGCCTAGCAGAACCACATGGCAGAGGCAACCCCTCCCCCCCTCCCTGGACCCAGAGGGGAGTGCCAGCCCATGTGGTCCGTGAGCCCAGCAGAACTGCGCACTGCTGGGGGCTCATTCTATGACTACAGATTCTGGAACAGGGCCCAAGGTGGTTTAACATAACCACCCCCACACCTACTGTCAAGCAAAGACAATTCATCACCACAGTAGCAACCAGGGCCACTCCACAGCCAACCTCAGTGTAACAGAAGAAGCAAGCCCTCTACCAAATGACCAAACATCAACAAAAAGAATACTAGAACTACAAATAAACAAGAAGAAATGACACCACAAAAAGAAAACAGTAATGCTCCAAAGTCAGACTCTATGAAAGAGGGAACCCTTGAAATGTCTGAAAAAGAACTCCAAGCAATGATCTTAAGAAAACTTAAAGAAACAAAGGAAATCTCAATTAGAGAACACAAAGAAACAAGAAAAAATACCCAGAATATGAAGGAGGAAATCTACAAAGAGATTAATACCTTAAAAAAGAGTGTAGCAGAACTCCTAGAAATGAAAGATTCACTCAATGAAATAAAAAATGCAACTGAGAGCTTGAGCATCAGGGTAGAGCAAGCAGAAGAAAGAGTTTCAGAGCTTGAAGATGGTCTTTTTGAAATAACTCAGGCAGACAAAAAAAAAAAGGAAAAAAGAATTTAAAATAATGAGGAAAATCTAAGAGAGATAGCAGAGAACCTCAAGCACTCTAACATTCAAATTGTGGGTATTCCTGAAGGGGAAGAGAAAGGAAAAGGTAGTGAAAACCTATTCAAGGAAATAGTAACAGAAAACTTCCCAGGTGTAGGGAGAGATACAGACATTCAGATCCAGGAAACTCAAAGGTCCCCAGACTCAATGCAAAAGACACATTATAGTTAAATGTGCAAAGCTCAAAGACAAAGACAGAATTCTAAAAGCAGAAAGAAAAAAGTGTCAGGTCACTTATAGGGAAACCCCATCAAATTAACAGCAGACTTCTCAACTGAAACCCTACAGGCCAGAAGAAAGTGAAATGATATGTTCAAAATACTAGAGTCAAAGAAAAAATTTGTCAGCCAAGAATTCTTTACCCAGCAAGGCTCTCCTTCAGAAATGAGGAAGAAATAGTGTATTTCCCAGACAAACAAAAGTTGGGGGAGTTCACCACCACCCAACCAGCCCTGCAAGAAATTCTCAAGGGAGTCATTCATCTGGAATCTGAATAATGGTGACCAGTATCACAAATACACAAGAAAGAGCAAAACCCACCATTAAAACAAAAATGCCAGCAAGAAAGAGAAAGATGCTAAATCATGCCACCTTAAATTTCCAACTAACATTGAAGAAGAGAAATAAAAGGGGAGATAATAATTAAAAGATATTTAAATGATCTAAACAAGAAGCAATTAAATGACAGGAATCCAGCAACACTTGTCAATAACTACCCTAAATGTGAATGGACTAAACTCCCCATTCAAAAGACATAGACTGACTGATTGGACTAAAAAGCTAGACCCATTATTGGTGGGAGCTAAAAATAAATAAATAAATTCACACACACACACACACACACACACACACACACACACACACACACACACACACACACACACACACACACACACACACACACACACAAAAAAAAAAAAAAACCGGGGGGGGGGGGGACATAAGAACTACAATTCCTTGAAGTTGATATGACAAGCAAACAGAAAGGACTTTGTTGGGTGGGAGGGGGGAGGGGAGGAAGGAGAGAGGTTTTGGTAATGGGCCACAATAATCAACCACGTTGTATATCGACAAAATAAAATTAAGAAAAAAAAAAGCTAGACCCAAGTATATGCTATCTTCAAGAGACCCACCTCACCTGTAGAGACACACATAGACTAAAAGTGAAGGGATGGAACAAAACATACCATGTAAATGGAAACCAAACACAAGCAGGAGTAGCTATTCTTATATCAGAAAAAATAGACTTTAAACCAAAAACATAATAAGAGACAAAGAAAGCCACTACATAATGATAAAGGGATCTATCCAGCTAAAAGACATGACAATCATACACACATATGCACCCAATACTGGAGCACCCAGATATATAAAGCAAACACTCTTAGACCTAAAGAAAGTAATAGGACCTAATACATAGTAGTGGGTGATCTGAACACCACTCTCGCAGTATGGGACAGATCTTATAGGCAACACGTCAACAAAGAGACACAGGATTTAATCTACACCTTAGACCAACTGGACTTGGCAGATATATACAGAACATTTCACCCAACAACTAAAGAATGTACTTTCTTCTCATCAGCTCATGGAACATTCTCCAGGATAGACCACATATTAGGTCTCAGCAAATTTTTTAAAAAATTGAAATCATTCCAAGTATCTTTTCAGACCACAATGGACTAAAATAGGAAATAAATAATAAGCAAAACTCTGGAAACTATACAAATACATGGAAACTAAATAACAGGCTCCTGAATGACCTATAGGTCCAAGAAGGAATTAAACAGGAAATCAAAGAATTTCTAGAAACTAATGAAAATAAAGATACATCATACCAAAACCTGTGGGATACTGCAAAAGCAGTACGAAGAGGCAAATTTATTGCAGTAAGTGCTTACATCAAAAGAATGGAAAGAGGGCTGGCCCCATGGCTCACTGGGGAGAGTACGCCGCTGGGAGCGCAGCGACACTCCCGCCGCAGGTTCGGATCCTATATAGGAATGGCCGGTGCACTCACTGGCTGAGTGCGGTGTGGGCGACACCACACCAAGGGTTGCGATCTCCTTACCGGTCACGAAAAAGACAAAAAAAAAAAAAAAAAGAATGGAAAGATTTCAAATAAATGACCTAACACTATACCTCAAAGAACTTGAAAAACAACAACAATCCAAACCTAAAGGTAGTAGATGGAAAGAAATAATTAAGATCAGAGCAGAACTAAATGAAATAGAGACCCAAAAAAACAATAGAAAAGATGAACAAAACAAAAAGTTGGTTTTTTAAGAAGTAAAATAGACAAACCATTAGCTAGGTTAACATAAAAAAGAAGAGAGAAGACCCACATAACAAAAATCAGAAATGAAAAGGGAGACATTACAACCAATACCACAGAAATACAAAGAATCATTAGAGACTATTATAAACAACTGTATGACAACAAATATGAAAATCTGAAACATATGGATAAGTTTCTAGACACATACAAACTACCCAGACTGAACCAAGAAGAGATGGAAAACCTGAATAGACCAATAAAAAGCAAGGAGTTTGAAGTGGTAATTAGCAATATTCCAACAAAGAAAGGTCCAGGTCCGGATGGTTTTACAGCTGAATTCTATCAAACTTTTAAAGAGGAGTTAACACCAATTCTCCTCAAACTATTCCAAGCAATTGAAACAGAAGCTAGTCTCATAAACTCATTCTTTTAGGCTAACATAACTGATACCAAAACCAGATAAAGACACAACAAATAAAGAAAATTACAGGCCAATATCCTTGATGAACCTAGATGCTAAAATCCTCAACAAAATATTAGCAATCAGAATACAGCAACATATTTAAAAAATTATACAGTATGATCAAGTGGGATTCATCCCAGGGATGCAATGATGGTTCAACATACAAAAGTCAATAAATGTGATATATCACTTCAAGAAACTTAAGGACAAAGACCATATGATTATCTCAATAGATGCTGAAAAAGCATTTAACAAAATTCAACATCCCTTCATGATAAAGACTCAAAAAATTAGGTATAGAAGGAAAATATCTCAACATAATAAAATCCATTAATGACAAGCCCACTGCCAGTATCATTCTGGATGGGGAAAAACTGAGGGCCTTTCCCTTAAGAACAGGAACTAGAAAAGGATGCCCACTCTCACCACTTCTATTTAACATAGTACTGGAAGTACTAGCCAGAGCAATCGGACAAGAGAAAGAAACAGAGGGAATCCAGATTGAGAAAGACCAAGTCAAACTTTTTCTATTTGCAGATGACATGGTACTATATATCGAAAAACCTAAAGACTATCAAAAAACTCCTAGAGCTGTTTAATAACTTTAGTAACGTTGCAGGATACAAAATAAATGCCCCCAAATTAGTTGCATTTATATACTCAAATAATGAACTAACAGAAAGAAAAATAAGGAAAGTAAGCCCATTTACAATTGTCACACACAAAAAATAAAATACCTAGGGATTAATTTAACCAAGGAGGTGAAAGACCTCTACAATAAGAACTAGAAACCACTTCTAAAAGAAATTAAAGAAAACACAAAAAGATGGAAAGATATTCCATGCTCTTGGATTGGAAGAATTAACATTGTGAAAATGTCTATACTACCCAAAGTGATCTACAGATTCAATGCAATCCCCATCAAAATACCAATGACATTCTTCACAGAAATGGAAAAAACAATCTCACCTTTCATATGGAACAACAAAAGACCCCAAATAGCCAAAGCAATCCTGAGCAAAAAAAATAAAGCCAGAGGCATAACATTACCTGACTCTGAATTATACTACAAAGCTATTGTAACCAAAACAGCATGGTACTGGTATAAAAGAAGACATTTAGACCAATGGAGTAGAATTGAGAACCCAGAAATCACTCCTCAGGCTTACAGCCATCTTATATTGTACAAAGGAAACAAAAATCTACATTGGGGAAAAGACCGCCTCTTCAACAAGTGGTGCTGTGAAAACTAGGTATTCATGTGCAGAAGAATGAAACCAGATATGCACCTCTCACCATACATTAAAATCAACTCAAAATGTATTAAAGACTTAAGTATAAGACCTGAAATTGTAACATTACTAAGGGAAAATATAGGTGAAACACTTCAGCGACTAGGTCTGGGCACAGGCTTTATGAACATGAGCCCAAAAGTACAAGCAGCAAAAGCAAATATAAACAAATGGGTCTACATCAAACTAAAAAGCTTCTGCACAGCAAAAGAAACAATCAACAGAGTGAAATGACAACCTTACAGAATAGGAGAAAATTTTTGCTAACTATGCATCTGACAAGGGATTAATATCCAGAATATACATAGAACTCAAGGAATTATACAGTAAAAAAACAAATAACCCAATTAAAAAATGGGCAAAGGAGCTGAATAGACATTTTTCAAAGGAAGACGTACAAATGGCCAACAGGTTAATGAAAAAATGCTCCACATCACTAGTCATCAGGGAGATGCAAATTAAAACTACACTGAGATACCACCTCACCCCAGTTAGACTGGCTATAATCAAAAAGACAGTGAATAACAAATGCTGGTGAGGGTGTGGAGAGAAGGGAATGCTTCTCCATTGTTGGTGGGACTGTAAATTAGTACAACCACTATGGAAAACAGTATGGAGGTTTCTTAAACAACTACAGATAGATCTTCCATATGATCCAGCAATCCCACTTCTGGGTATATACCCAGAGGAATGGAAATCATCATGTCAAATGGATACCTGCACTCCCATGTTCATCGCAGCTCTGTTTACAATAGCTAAGATATGGAACCAACCTAAATGTCCATCGATGGATGACTGGATAAGGAAACTGTGGCTTATATACACCATGGAATACTACTCAGCCATAAAAAGAATGACATTCTCCCATTTGCAACCACATGGATGAGTCTGGAGAAACTTAAGTTGAGTGAAATAAGCAAAGCCCAGAGGGATAAATACCGCATGTGCTCACTCATATGTGGGAGCTAAGAGAGAAAGAAGGAAGGAAAGAAAGACCACAGTAGTGCGTTGGTCGTGCAGAGGAAGAGAACTTTCCTTGGACTACAATGGGGGGTCGGGGGGGGGG
>NW_007728230.1:315161-331996 GCF_000696425.1 Galeopterus variegatus
TCTTGGGGCGAAGATGGGGAGGGGGGGGGGGGGGAGGTTGGGGATAATTGGGTGGGGGAAACGTGGCACAAAAAAATAAAATAAAAGTAATCATCACACAGTCTCACACACTAAGCACTAGATCATGAAGTTCTAGAAAATGGGATTTTGTCCATATTTTATTCATCTGAATACTCTCGTGCTTTGCACAATGCCCAACTACGGAAGGTACTCGATCGACTCTTGGGCGCTGCCTGGAATTGAGTTCCTCAACTAAATAGCTTTTGTAGTTGCTTTCCCAGTTAATTAATGCATCTGACTTTTGCCTGGATGGACGTAAACCAGAGCCATGTTGTCCCAGGCTCAGGGACTCTGGCCCATTTCACTTTGGAGCAGGAAGAATGGCATTTGCCCATCTGCCAGCGCCATGAGAATCAGTAGGGAGTGGCCAAGGCTGGGACTCTTTCCCTTTGAGAGATTCTGCTTCTCCTCTTCCTACACTGGACGTGTGCCCACAGGACAAATACGTCACTAAAACTAGGCATAAAATAAAGTATTTGTATTTCAAAGGAAGTTGGAGAGAAACTGAGAAAAATGGACCTCTAATGCTGGGGTGTCAGGCGAGGTGGCCCTAGAACAGGTGTCCATGTAGCACATCTCGGGTCCACCCCATACATAAAGGCAGAAAAGGTTCTGATGGCCACAGCACCGTGTGGCAGGGACAGAAGAGGCCAGGTGTCATGCTTACCCTGTGTGGCCCAGGTACCCACCACAGCTCGTGGCAGCTGAGAGCTGGTGGTGACATTGCACCCCCGGTCATGCAGGTGGTGCAGCGTCTCAGTTTTAAGTTCGTTGTCTCTATGACTACAGTGGGGTCATGACTTCTACCCAAGTGACTGGTATTTTTATGCACTGTGATTGTATAAGTTAAATCTGAGTGACAATATAGAGACAGCCTCTAGCATGTTGGGAGATGGCTGTAAAAAGTCTACCAAATTATATTTCTCAAAAACTGAACTATATGTCACAACATCTCCAAAACTGAATATGCACTGAAGCTGACTTGGATGATATAAAATTCTGATATTTGTAAGGTACTGAGTTCCTGAAAATATAAAATCCTGAACACTTATTGAAATTCTTATTAAATTCTACCTCTTAATAGGAAGTTGGTTCTTTAAATAAAAAAGTGACACTGGGCACAGCACAGAATTTTACTGAATGAATTTTGAGCAGGGTCAGGCAAAAATGTGAAATTAAATTATACTGGCAAATTTTGATGCCAGATTCCCTCTAAAAATGTCTTTTTTGTGTGGATCTCTCTCAGCAAAAGCAAGGATTGAAAGAAGTCACCTTTTGCTGAATACACGCGTTCTCCACAAATAAAAACACGCATGACAAAGGCCACCTTCTCCCACTTGCCAGCTTCACACAGCGCTTTGTGGTACAAAGTCCAGGACGAAAAGGAAGCCGTGACCGAGGAATCAAATGTGGGAACACAAGCAAGACTGATAGCCCTCAGAAAATGTCCCCTTCAAAAAAAAAACCCTCCACATAGCCATGCCCACCAGCACAGTCCCTGCAGCAGGTGACCAGCGGGCATGCGGGGGGAGTGGCCTCAGACCTCGGCTTCAGGGCCACAGAGGTTGAATAGCAGACACCGGTCAGGCATCGTTTCCATGCTGAGCACCTGGCTGGGTGACTTAACTACATGGTTCTGCTCTCCCCAGCAACAACCTAGCAGGGAGGACACCTTTCCTATTTTACTGGGACTCAGAAGGAAAGTAGGACTCAGAAAGGTAGTCACCTACAATCACATGGCCACCGTTGATAAAGCTGGGCCTTGAACCCTGGCTTGCTGACTCTGTTACAGCGTTTTCCCCACATCAGGCAGAATGGGGCAAGTCCAGGCCCTGGGACACATCCCTCCCCCACCCATTTGCTAAGCATCAGTCTGGTCTTCCCAGCACATATGTTTAAATTCTAGAATGCCAAACCAGCTCCCTTTCCAGCTGCTCGAAAGGAAAGAGAGCCACGCTGCGGGTACACAGGCACAATGGAGCCTGGGCTGCACGAGCACTGCAGACACACCGGGCTCCAAGCCAGCATGGCATTTCCGAACGTTTCATGGCTGGAAGCACAGAGCAACAAACTTGTTCCACCGCATTCTCAGAACGTGGCATTCCCAACATTGAGGATCACCCTCCCTGACCTCCGAGGGCCCTCAGGAAGAAGGTGACCCCTGCAGTTCTCCCTCTTGAATTCGGACCTGTCACTATACCGAGGATGGTGACCGCTCCTGTGCTCCTTTGCTTCTGTCCTAGGTTTCACCTCCTGCTTTGAAGGGCCAGTGGGCACCACAGCATCCAGGGCCATGGGCAGGAGGGTTGTGCACATAGTGCCGGCATCCCAGGGCTCAGAAACCTCAAGTGCCCCATTGAAAGCAGATCCATTTCCGCTAATAGCTGGTGGATGTGCATTTTGAGCCCACAGGAACCCCAGGCACATTTCCAGCAAACAATGTGGCACACACAGGAATTCATCCGAACCCAGCAAAAATCACTTAGCTTAATAACGCTGCCCTGATTTAATTTTAACTTTTCATAAAGCCTGAGAGATGAGCAGGGTGTGCTTGGTGTTTTATAGATTACTGATGAGACTGGGCTCACATCTGGCTGTTTTATCTCTTTTTTTTACAAGTTGCAAAAAGAAGGGGGTTAGGAAAGGAAGTTGATGAATAATTAAGAGCAGGGCAACACCTGCAAAATGTGCAACCGAAATGCAGGGTGAGTGTTGCTTCTCCGGGTGTGTGAGTAGCTGGCAGCACTGGGGAGTCCAGTGCTGTGGATGTGGGTATCCAACAGGAAGGCAGCACACTCAGAAGCATGCACACACACATGTCTACACGTACAGAGAGCGCACACGTGGAGGAACAGTATTGTCCTTTCCCGCTGGTCTGCATTCAGGCAGCACCTTCAGGGCATAGTAAGAGAGTCAGATCATATGACTCCCTTGCTCAGGACTGCCCCTGGGCTTCTCCTTCCATTCAGAGTAAAACCCAGCCCCCTGCATGACCTGTCCCCTCCACCTTCCTCGCTTTTTTGTCCGGTCACCCCTTGCTCTATCCATGCTCCTCAGCTCCTGCCACACCGGCCCCCGTCCTTTCCCCTTCTCAACCGTGTTGTGGCACTCCCCCACAACCTTACAGCCTCTGTTCAAATGCCACCTAACCGGGGCACGTAGGATTCCAAGACTGTCCGGCCACTATCCCCAGCATTCCCCCTCCCTCCCACCCTGTAGTGCTCCCCCACTCTGCACTTATCCTCTTATGAAACACTGCAGACTTTGCCCACTTATTTTTCTTGCTGTTTGTCCCCACCAGGCAGACTGTAAGTTCCATGAGGACAGGGATTACTGTCCTCAGCTGTACCCCAGAGGCTAGAACAAATGTATTAACAAATGTTACCAATATACTTATTGAATAAGGAATGAACAAATGATTTCTCTAATTTGCAAGTGTATTTATATGAAAAAATAACCCCATTTAGGTTTACATTTATAAATGTCCTGTTTTCAAAATAATAAAGTTGGACAAAATCAAGAGGGCCATGGGATATCAGGTAACCTGTGGGCAAAAGGCTGTGTGGGCCCCGGCAGGCTGGAGACCTGCAGGACGTAAGGACAAGTTGTCCTCTGTGTGCCTGCAGTTCTGAGTGGCTCCAGGAGCCCCTGCAGGAGCAACTGAGCTCTGCCACAGCACCACAGCAAAGGAGCCAAACCTGGCACGCTCCTGCCCTGCACGGCCCGAGGTCTACCCCAGGAGTTTCTCAGCACACAGCACCTCCCTGCCCCAGGACCAGGCTCCAGAGAGCCCACTCATCACAGGTGCCTCACTGGCCATCAGCGGGGGCTCAGGGGGAGCCAAGACAAGGCGGCAGAAGGCAAGAAAGTGACTAGGCTAGAATTATCAAGGCAGAAGAGAGTCCAGCATCGTCTGAGCCGTGCACCCCCTTACTCCCATCTTGCAGTTTCTGGTGCTGACCGGGTGAGCTCAAAGGCTCATGCTAACAAGCCTTTGGGAAATGCTTGCCCATTCCTCTCATTGCCATGACTGCCACCAAAGGCAGGCACGCCAGGCAGCCTCCCTGACTCAGGCTGCTTGTCCAATCCATTCTGCACACCTGTGCCAGGCCAGCACGCTCACGGAACTTCCCTGTTGGACATCTGCAGTATCACCTGTCACGCCACACTGACCTCAGTACTGCAGGGACGGGCTCTGCTCGGCCTGCCAGGACGCCTCCAGCTGGGCTCACCGGTTCACACGCCGTTCTGCATTCTCTCACCTCCACCCGCGTAGGTGCGGGCCACTCCCTCTACTGGAAGGCCCTCCCTTTTGCTGTATGGGTGCTAGTCATGGCCCCAGAAGACCCAGCCCAACCTTCACCTTCATCAAGAAAGTTTACCCCTTATGAAACCTCACATTTGGCCTGTATAACATCACTGTATAATATAATGTGCTGTTAGTTGAGGATATATAAGCTCCCCAATTTACCAACTGACCAGTGCCTATCTCCCTTATACTGATATCTAAGAGATTTTTTTTTTTTTTTTTTTTTGCCCATGAGAAAAAAGCATAAAACTGGTCTTCAGTGTCTGATGGCCTGTACTTAAACCTCCAGCCAGCCACTTACCCTGTCTGAATTTGGCTGAACTACTTAACTTTTCTCAGTCTTAATTTCATTCTCTGTAAAAGAACAAACTACGTACCTCACAAGGTTATCATAAGGACAAAATGAGGTCATCCCAAAGCTCTATTAGGGTAAGTATTTTACTTTATTCACGCTGGTGCCCAGGACAGCAGCTGATACATGGTCCCCTCAGGAATGAGAAAATGTAAGTAAATACTGGGCATGAAACTCCCTGTGCAGTGACTGCATGTGGTCGATCATCAGAAACCAGCTATGACTGACAGGCTTGTTCTTCGGCAAACTGGAGAATACTTGTGACCACTCTGTGACAGCGTCTCTGCACACCCAACAGCCACCAGCAGGGCACCTCCCAGCTTCTCTCCTTCTGCCCTCGTCTGTCTTTCATCCCCATCAGTCTCCACATGTTGGTGCTCAGGACACACCACCCCAAAATAAGACCAGATATGCCACCCCAAATATACTTCTTTGGCATAATTCGAGCTGATTATTCTGAGAAACTGCAGACACAGGAGCAGCTCTGAAACGCTGTCCTTTGGTAAGAGAAGTTTACATCTATAAAAGTATCTGTACCAGGAAGAGGGCTGCTCCAGACAACGTCCACTGCCTGGGGGACTTTGTGTCTGCACCGCAGGACAGCCATTGTCCACCCACATTTCCTCCCTTGCCCTCCATAAACGTGTGGCCACCACCCCAGAAGCCCCGGGCCCTCTTCCTTCGTACAGCTCCAGATGCTGCAAGCTTCCATCTTCTGACCCTTCCCTAAGTCTCATGCTTTGTGGAACTCCCATGCATATGCACGTAATTAAAATAGTTTTTCTTCTGTCAGTCTGTCCTATGTCAATTAATTTGTAGTCCAGCCAAGGAAATGGGGAGGGTGGAGGGAAGCCATTTTTCTCTTCCCTACGCACACAACATAAAAATTAAGAGGTCTGGTTAATTCTAGAAGGGAAGATTACTCTTCCCTGGAAATTAATTATTTAATTCATTTGCATCTTTCTCATGCTGCTAAAGCCCTCTGTACCGTTCTTTCCTTACATGCCATATGTCCTGCTCCAAGGCTAAGAATGGATTTGGAGGGCCACAGAACATTTCTGGCACAAATTTGTCCCTCAAACACCTGGCACAAATAGAGGTTGAAAAATATAATTGTTGAGTAACTAGATGAGAGGGCCTATTGGTTAAATAAAGCTGTTTTTACAACTGTGGACTTTAAAAAATCATGGCAGAAATGGATCTGGATTGCGGTCTTGCAACTAAGGCAGAGATTTCCTTTCCAGCCTAAGGAAGAGAATGCTGGGAGCCGCCACCATCTCAAGAGCCACCTCTCCGAGGAGGGGCTGCCGTTTCCTGGGCCATCTGTGTAGCTGTCAGGGAGCACTTAAGTCACACTTCCCTCTTCACCAGCTCCCCTACTTGTAAAGCAAGCTCTGTGACCTCTCTTTTGACCTTACGAGGAGGTCGGTTGATAAATGAGACAGTTCACTTGGAACAGTCTCCATCCCCAAGGGAAAAGGGCTACTCAGAGCAAGTGTCCAGTGTCCGTTCATTCAGGTGAAGATGGAGCTTGTACCTTACCGCTCCACAGAGATGCCAGGCAAGAATTTGTTTCATAAGAGTTGCTACAACATGTGCTTAAGGGTGCTATTACGGCAGGTAAAGAGGACAAAAAAGAATTTCTCCTTGAAGTAGTTAAGTAAATTCTCCAAGGTCTAAGCCAGCACATGGCATTAGGAGAAAGCCTCCTGAAGTCACTGTCAGAAGACCTGCTGCACCAGATGAAGGTTGCACTAACCAGGACCTGGGCAAGGTCACACAGTGACATGCTCAGCACAACTACAACTGTTCTGCTGCCTACCTTGGTTAATGCGCAAACAGTCACAACATTTCTCTGCTATCTGTAAATGTCTTCTTAAAAGTTGTATTTTAAAAAGTATCTCTCTGAAATTTTACTGGTAACTGAAAGTATACACTAGGAATTTTTGGACCTGATCCAAATATTTTGAAGAGCATTCTTTGGTGTGATTTGGCACTCCATAAAACACTCTTCCTAACGTTCTCAAGTCTCAAAGGATTTAGAAGTTGTTTGTCCAGGCACATGAGGACAGGAGGAATATAATCCACTAATCAAGAGTGTTATAGAGACGGTATTAACAGCAGCCCCACTTCCTGTACACGGATTTCAGAAAATTACTATCCCTCCATTGAGGGCAGTATGTAATACACAAGCTATTATTTCGATGGCACATTTTTAGCAGCCTCTATGGACAAGTGAAGTTTGCTTGTGTGATAAAATTAATTCAATAAAAAAATTAAAGGGAAAAAAAAGGAGAAGGAATTTCTTGCAGCTCCTACCCCTTCTGCGCGGTACAAACAGATTCTGAAGATCCCTTCCCACCTTTCGTCCCACCGTTCCCTTCCCATTTTGCAGAACCAACATGCTTTCACTCTCTTTTCCGCACCAGACCCTCTCCCCCACCGGTCTCTCCCCACTCTCGAGTACAAAGGGCTGGGAAGAAAATGGACACAGTGAAGGGGAACTGGGAATACCAGAGGAAAGACCCCTAAATTTCTCCCACGTTTTATCCAGTAATATCAAAAGCACTAAGTCGCCATACACAGGGAATTCCTAAGACCACCACTGAGCTGCAGAGAAGGTTGGGGAGGAAGGAAGCAAGGGGGTGGTGGAGGAAAAGAGGGAAAAAAAGATTCCTGAGCAGGACACAGGGCAATGAACAGACCCACTGCAGGAGTGAATAAGACCCCCAACAGCCCTGGACAATGCTGAGCTGTGGACGCATCCATCCCTGACACCCGCCTGGTCTCTTCTGGTACTTTTCTTCCTCTGCAGTGGCAGCCTGCCACTCCAGAGTGCAGCTCAGATCCCACATGCTCTTTCCTCCCCCATAAAAATGTGCTCTCAGGAAAAAATCTGATAAACGACTTCCCGATGAGTCTAAAATGATGATAAGGACTCATGAGTTACCACTCCTAAATATACTGGTCTTCAGCTCAAAAGAAAGCCTCATGTGAAAGGTATTCATCTCAAATTCTGGACTTTCAGGGGACAACATGTGACATGATTTCGGTATTTGAAATCAGGGCCAACTTTGGCAAGTGCTGGGAGTTGCTGGGGCTGCAGCAGCTGTTAGCCCCTGGGAGCGGCTTCTACATGGCAGCAGAGGGCAACTCCCAAGACCTTCCAAATGGCACTGGTTGAGAAGCTGCCTGTGCAGCCTCTGCACTCCCACAGCCCCACGTGCTCCTGCGTGCACATCACCACGCGCACACACACTCAGCAGGGAGCCAGAGTGGGGCAGGAAAGGCACCCCATGGCAAGCAACTCTGCAGGTGTGCCCCACAGGCACTGTCCAGAGCTCGCCAGCTTGAGCACAGGGAGGCTCCAAGTGCCAGTGGAAACATCTTTCCTTCAGACACAAGTCATGTCACAGTACCCAGCTGTTGCTAGGTAACAGCGGCTCCCTCCCTCCATGTCTCCTGGTGCCCAGGCCCCCCACCGTGGAGAAGGGGAGTACACAGGCTGCAAACACCTCCATACCTCCAGTGTGCTCTCGAAGCGGCACGCTGGGGGCAGCACCTGTCCCCTCTGCCTGGTGAGCCGGGTGAGGGGTGGTCCTGGAGGGGTGGGGGGAGTGCTAAGGGCAGCAGTCCCTCCAGCAGTCCCTCTCTCCACACCCCTTCAGGGGAGGTCTGCAGCAGACATCAGTAAAATTATCAGACAATTGTCAGAGAAGTAGAATTGAATTTGGGGAGAGGGGTGATGCCACTGGGGTGGGGGTGAGGAGGAACAAAAGGGATTTTGCTTGTTTTCAGTATTTGTTAGCTGTTTTAGAATTTAAAGGAGAGCTTGCTGTTTCCTGCAGCTTTTAACAAAGCACAAACCACTACAGCAATCAGCAGGGGCTGGCCAGCCAACTCTCTGTGGACCTGCACAGCAGAAATCCTGGCCTCCAGGATTTTAAATAATCAGGGCTTGTCAGTACCAATAAGCCTCAGTCTCTGAAGCCCCAAGAGGTTAAAAAAGAACCTCCATGCAAGGTGACAAAGAGATGTAGATGAAGAATCCTCCAAGAACAAAGGGGCAGCCAAGGCTCAGAGAGATGTGTCATCCTCGCCTATCTGAGAAACCCAGCGCCCCTGACTGGCAACCAAGCCCCAGATCAGCCTTCCTGGGATGCATCAGCACATGTGCACAGAAAAGATAATGTTAATGTCGCTCCTTATTTGTTTTCCATCTATAAAAATGCCCACTTACCAGGATTTAATGGCTCTCAGAAATAAAGCTATTTTGAAACACCATCCACGATGCACATGAACCACTGAAAGCTGTTGCTGTGGCCCTTCGCTGTCGCTGGGTGGACAACTGGACATCAACACCCGCCCTGCCTGATGGCCCAGCTCAGTGCAGGGGCTCCCTGACTTAGCCCAGGACGTCCGCCCCTGCCTTTGCTTAGGGGAGTGGCGGACCCCAGTGTGGTGCCAAGACCCTGGATGGGCCAACTCCCTCACTTTGTGGAGAAGTCCCCGTGGCCCTTCTAGACAGAATGTTTTGTCCTGCAGAGGTTGTTTCCTCAGTCTCCAGCCTCTAATGGTAAAGGAAGACCACAACACAGAGACTGCCACCACCCTGCCATCAGGAGATCCAGATATACAAAATCTGGCCAAGAAAGGTCCCCTAACAGAGCAGTCCCAGAAGGTCTTAACTAGTTTGGCTTCATCAGGAGTTAGGAAATGTGACCTTGTAGAGACCATCAGTCCTCCTCACTGTCCTCCGCTTTTGTGGTTGTTGACAACATAAATTCCACTTTGGCATCCTGAGAGCGTCACCCTGGGACACAGGTGAGAAGGAGAAGGTGGTTAGCATTAACCGCGCAAGCCAGGCTTCCGCGACTGTGTCTAACTCTCCCCACAAACCTACCGCTCCTCTTTCAGGTTAGGAAAAGGTGCAGACCGTGGCCCCACAGCACAGGAGCTGCCTGTTCCCCCACCAAGGTCTTTCCTCCAGGAGTGCCCGCACACACGCCTGTCACTCCCTTGCCTTTCTGCAACCTCAGCCCCACATGCTACCCCTCCTAGGACACTCGGACCTTGGCAGCATCTCAGATTTCCCCAGTCACAGCACAGGAGCTGCCTGTTCCCCCACCAAGGTCTTTCCTCCAGGAGTGCCCGCACACACGCCTGTCACTCCCTTGCCTTTCTGCAACCTCGGCCCCACATGCTACCCCTCCTAGGACACTCGGACCTTGGCAGCATCTCAGATTTCCCCAGTCCTGGGAATCCCACACTAGGAGGCTTCCTAGACCCTCCCCTTGCCAGCCTGGCCAAAGACCCTCCTTCCCCCTCTCTCCCTTCATCCATACAAGGGGACGGTCTCACCTCTCCTAGAGGCAGTAATGTCGGTGCAGTTAAGGGCATGGATCATGAAGCCAAATGCCCAGACCTAGACCTGATTATGTGAGATTTTGGCAGCTGTGCCTGAGTTTCCCTCCCATACAGGACGAAGGTATAACAGTTCCTACCTCACAGGGGGTAGGAAGTGAAGAAAGCACCTAGCTGTCGATAAACATCATCATGATCATCACAGCGTAGCTGTAAAAATAAGTCACCAGGTGGGGAAAGGCACCAACGCCCTCCACTAGCAGTCCACGAGCCCTAGTCTGGGTCATCTTCACTTCTTGCCTGGACTTCTTTTTTTTTTTTTTTTTGTCTTTTTTTTTCGTGACCGGCAACGGATCGCAACCCTCAGTGTTGCGCCCGTACGGGACCGAGACCAGCAACGGGATCGCAACCCTCGGTGTTGCCCCCGCTCCTCGCTCAGCCAGTGAGCGGCCGGTCTGTATGTGGGATCCGAACCCTCAGCGGGAGCACCGCCGCGCTTCCCAAGCGGCGCACTGTAGCAGTGCGCCACCAGGCCGGCCCTTGCCTGGACTTCTGTAAAAAACCTTTAGTCTCAAAGACTCCAGAATCCCACCTCTCCAACCCCTCTTTTACAACACTCTAGGGACCCAGTCATTAATTTATGTCAATCTTCGCAAAAATCTTTAACATCTACCTGGTGCTTATTGGACGAAGTCCAAACTCCTTGCCAAGGCCGACGGGCCCCTCACAACTGGGCCCTGCCTGCACGGGTTCCCCTCCTGCCACCCTGCTCCCTTCTGCCTGGAACACCTTCCCATTCCGCCCGCCAGAACCAGTCCACACCTTCTCCACACTCAACCTCCATCTCCTCTAGGGGCCCCGCCAGTCCAGGGGCACTGACCTCTTTCTCTTCCAGGACCCAACTGCGCCTGCCCCTGTGTGCGCACCTGCCTCTTCCTGGAGACTACGTGTTGAAGGTGAGCAGGGGGCCGGGCCTCCTGACACGGGGGCTGGCCCTGAGCAGATGTTCTGTGGGTGCCTGTGGAGTAAAGAGTTGCCTCCTGCAGCGACTTCAACATACGAAGGCTCTCTGTCAGTAAATTCTCATCACTGGTACAACCCCACTGGGAATATTTCAGCCTAGTAGCCTGGTCTTAGCCTGGGTGTGCTTCAGCCAAATCTCTCTACGAAGCAGAATTCTGACCAAGAAGTCTGGGGTCATATGCAAAGCCAGACACACCCTGCCTCTCCTCCCCACCCCACTCATCTCCTCAGAACCCAAAAGGAACATTTAATTTTTAACAGCACTCACACTGATGCCAACCAATTATCACCAGTTCATCATCTTCATTAGGTGTGATAATGACGGGAAGAGGAAGGGTTAGGGAAAGACTTTCCCAACGAAACAGTCTGTGCCTATATCAAGTGTTGTGGTTGGTCGCCCCAGATCAAATCCCTGGACATCCATCGCAGGACCTCCAGATGGTGTCACAGAAGCAAACATCCCCATCCAAGACACAGCCAGACACAAAGATCTGACCTAAATGACCATCCTGAAATTAGCTGATGTCTGCCCACTGCAGGAATTCTCTGCAGCCATAACAGCCCCTGAAATGCGATGCATCTGTCCGTTATCATGCCTGAGTCCCTAAGGAGGCAGAGCCAGCCATGCAGCAAACCTTCCCTGGGTAGCATCCAGCCCCGTGAGGACCAGTTCACAAGCTTCCCCCGCCAGCGGCCCGCTCATGGCCTCCCCCAGCTCTGGTCCAGCAACTCCACCCTTCCAGTCGTTCAGGCCAAAATCTCTGCAGTCATTCTCAATTCCTCGCCTTCTCCCATACATCACAAATAAAATTCAATATGCAGGCAGAATCTGACCACCTGCCATCCCCCGACGCTGGCCCAGGACACCTGGATTCCTGAGAAGCCTCTTCGTGATGGGGCTCCTGCCTCCGCATCCCTCCTTCAGCCTGTTCTGAACACAGCATCCACGGTGCTTCTTTGAAAAAGCAAATCGTATCAGATCACTCTTCTGCTCAAAATCCTTTGATGGCTTCTCGTCTCCCTCGGGACTTAAAATGACTGGCAAGGCCCTATGTGACTGTCCCCTTACTTCTCCTCCTTCATGCCCTACTGCTCTCCCCCTTTCTCACTCTCCCACAACACTGGCCTCGTCACTCCTTGAACAGGTCAGACATGCTTGCACCTCAGGGCCTTTGCACAAGTCTTTGCACAGATGTCACCCTCCTCTCCTATTTAAAGACAGCCCAGTTTATTTTTTTATTTATTTATTTTTTTCCTTTTTTTGTCTTTTTTCGTGACCGGCAACGGATCGCAACCCTCAGTGTCGTGCCCGTACCGGACCAGGACCGGCAACGGGATCGCAACCCTCGGCGTTGCGCCCGCACCTCGCTCAGCCAGTGAGCGGCCGGTCTGTATGTGGGATCCGAACCCTAGGCAGGAGCGCCGCCGCGCTCCCAAGCGGCACACTGTAGCAGTGCGCCACCGGGCCGGCCCTAAAGACAGCCCAGTTTAAAGTTGCAACCTAAGTCCACTCCCTCACCTCAGCACTCCCAACCCCATTCTCTTGCTCTCCTTTTCTCCCCCGCAACAGTTTCCACCCTCTGGCATTTTATATAGTTTACGTATGTGTTACATCTACTACGTATAATCTGCTTTCCCTGGCTGGATGCATGCTCCATGAGAGTGGAAGTATCCAATGTGGTCACTGATTTGTCCAAAGTACAGGGGATAGTGCCTGGTACACAGCAGGTGCCCAGTCAGTATTTTACTGGTAAGCAGAGAAAACAACGTAGAGCATGCATACAAATGACTGTGGGCACTTCTCGGAGCCAGGACAGGAGGGGAGAGAAGATAGGGACAGCTGGAATAGAGGACATGACGTTCAGCCAAACCTTGAAAGACGAGTAGGGTCTGCACCTGTGGAGTTGAGGGAAGGCACCAGGTGGAGGGAGCAGAGATCCTGTGGAGAGAGCGGAGCGGGGCCCCCAGGCGGGCAACGAGTGCGCAGGAGGTGGTGGAGCCGGGGCCCAAATGGCCAGGGAAAGCGCTCTGCAGACGGAAGCTGCTGGGGGCACTGAGAGGAGCTGGAGGTGGTGGTCTCCCTGCAGCCACTTCTGTTTTACAAAAACACGAATGGGGATTATTTTACAAAACACCATCATCAGCCTTCACAGACTGATGGCCAAGAGGGTGAGGCCACTCCACCCTGCCTGGCCTGCCCACCCCCAACCCCATCTCCTGAAGAGCAGGAAAGCCCGGCTCAAGGATCCATGTGCCTCACTTGCAGCTGCTCTGACCACGGGCTACCCCACGCTGTGCACCCCTGTCCTCTGGTCACCCGATGTGTGTTCTGTGTCCTCATCCAGACTTTCGGCAACTCGCGGGCAGGGCCAATCAGTGCTTGGGCCTTTTCTGTGTCCTGGGCTCAGTGTGAGCCCGAGCAAGGGTCCTGTGGCGCCTGTGCCCTGTCTCCCAGGGGCAGGCCTGGGCTGGCCCATCGCAGCATCCCATTACTACACCTGGCATGTCGTGTGAAGAAAGGAAACTCGTGAGGGGCAGGAGTTACACTCTGGGCTCACATGAAGACAGCAGGTACTGCATGTCAGCACACACTGAAGAGAGTGTGCGTTTGCTTGTTTTCTAACAAGAGGTCGTGACACTTACCAGACAGACCCCAGAGCAGGTATGAGTGTCACCTTAGCAGCTTCCTACCTTGCACATGGAAGGATCACCACCCCAGTCTTACCGTGGGGGGTCCCGGCCATGGCCAACTGTCCAGAGATGGGTGGTCCCTCGCTGTAAACCACTGCCTTTCCTGTGCTTCTCACCTGGGGTGACAGCTGCGGAAGTGCCGCTGCATGTTCGCTGTGGTGCCCTGCCCCCTACCCAGGGCCACAGAGCATGCCAGATTTAACACAATCTGTGAAGGTTACATTTCTGCACAGGGACAGGTTTTGGCTACTGAAGTTTTTGTTTAGTGGTTGTATCTAATCAGTGGGCCACAGCCCTGTCTAACCATCACTCTTGCTCTGAGCTGACTGGAGGGCCAAGGGGTGGCTCCAGACATGGCTCATCTAGACAAGGTGGCTGTGGCTGTGCTCAGAGCTCAGTGGAAGAAAATGTGCTCCCTTCCCGTTTTCCTGTTGGATCTCCCATCTGTGGCACATGGTGCTCCTGACATGTTGGCAGAGGGCAGCTAAAGCTGTAAGTGCACACGCACTGCTGGTCCTCTCTGCTGTACCTGTACCTGGCTCGGGAACAGACAACCCCCGCAGCACTGAAGGAGGGCATCAGGATGCCGGGGAAAAAGCTAAATCCTTACTCTTCGGTCAGGCCAGACTCTGCTCCCAGCCCATATAGTTCTAGTTCTCCCTACAGGAACTGGAGTTTCCTCCTAGGCAAACACAACTGGCCCTGTGGGTCCCTGTCCAAATGTCACCATCTGTGGTACACATGAAACCTCTGTCCAGGCATGTATGCCCCATGTAAACATACCCCTGGACCCCTCACCCCTGCCCAGCGCTACCCCTTCAGGGGGAATGGCTGTGGATATAAAGATGCGACTCTCTCAGAGGCACATGAAGGAGCATATAAGCTTACTGTTTCAACAAGAAAACAGGTTAGAAAGAAACAGTTCATGAGCCTGTGTCTGAAAAGAACTAGCCACAATACAGCACACTGGTGCTTACAGCCCATTAGATAAAAAGAAATGGATCAGCATGTGTGTTATGGGTTGAGTGTGTCCCCCAAAGTCCATTGTTAGAAATTTGTTCCCCACTGCAACAGCATTAAGAGGGTGGGAAGTACTTTTATGGTAATTTAAAGGTGATTAGATTGTGAGGACTGTGCCCTCATGAATGGATTGACCCATGGATGGTTTAATGGTGGTCATGGGCATGGTTCTGAGGGCTTTATAAGGACAGTGAGTGAGCAGGTTAGCTCTCTCTTGCTCGGCCATTCACCATGTGACACAGAAATGAACTAATACAACGTGTCTGAAAAGAACTGGATGTCAGTACAGCATATTAGTGCCTGCAGCACCCCACTGGCCATGAAAATACTGGTTACGTATTTATTACCTACAGGATTTCCAAGTCAGGGAGAGCAATGGGCAATCAGGCTAGTGCGTGTGTGTGGTGTGTGGTGTGTGGGGTCATTGTGGGCCATGGTGGACGTTGAGAGAATTGTCAGAGCCAGTGTTACAGCCCCAGGGCACCACGAGGCCAGGCTGGGAGCTGATGGGCAGCTGAGCTCGTCCCAGTGTTGCAACAAGGCTCCTCCTAGTGCTCCAGCGATGCTCCTCCAGCAGTGCTCCTTCTAGTGCTCCAGCGATGCTCCTCCAGCAATGCTCCTCTTAGTGCTCCAGCAATGCTCCTCCAGCAATGCTCCTCCTAGTGCTCCAGCGATGCTCCTCCAGCAGTGCTCCTTCTAGTGGTCCAGCGATGCTCCTCCAGCAGTGCTCCTCCTAGTGCTCCAGCGATGCTCCTCCAGCAATGCTCCTCCTAGTGCTCCAGCGATGCTCCTCCAGCAGTGCTCCTCCTAGTGCTCCAGCGATGCTCCTCCAGCAGTGCTCCTTCTAGTGCTCCAGCGATGCTCCTCCAGCAATGCTCCTCTTAGTGCTCCAGCAATGCTCCTCCAGCGATGCTCCTTGTAGTGCTCCAGGGATGCTCCTCCAGCGATGCTCCTCCAGCAATGCTCCTCTTAGTGCTCCAGCAATGCTCCTCCAGCAATGCTCCTCCTAGTGCTCCAGAGATGCTCCTCCAGCAGTGCTCCTCCAGCAATGCTACTCTTAGTGCTCCAGTGATGCTCCTCCAGCAATGTTCCTCCTAGTGCTCCAGTGATGCTCCTCCTAGTGCTCCAACGATGCTCCTTCAGCGATGCTCCTCCTAGTGCTCCAACGATGCTCCTCCAGCAATGCTCCTCCTAGTGCTCCAACGATGCTCCTCCAGCAATGCTCCTCCTAGTGCTCCAACAATGCTCCTCCAGTGATGCTCCTCCAGCAATGCTCCTCCAGCAATGCTACTTAGTGCTCCAGTGATGCTCCTCCAGTGATGCTCCTCCAGTGATGCTCCTCCAGTGATGCTTCTCCAGTGATGCTCCCCCAGCAGTGCTACTGCTAGTGCTCCAGCGATGCTCCTCCAGCGATGCTCCTCCAGTGAAGCTCCTCCTAGTGCTCCAGTGATGCTCCTCCAGTGAAGCTCCTCCTAGTGCTCCAGTGGTGCTCCTCCAGTGGTGCTACTGCTAGTGCTCCAGCGGTACTCCTCCAGCAGTGCTCCTCCTAGTGCTCCAGTGATGCTCCTCCAGTGATGCTCCTCCTAGTCCTCCAGTGATGCTCCTCCAGCGATGCTCCTCCAGCAGTGCTACTGCTAGTGCTCCAGCGGTGCTCCTCCAGCAGTGCTCGGGGCTGGTCAGGCCATTGATCGGCCTGCCTGTGCACAAGTCCAGCCAAGGCCAGAACCTCCCCAGGATGTTCCAAGCGGGTGCCACTGGGAAGGCTGAGTTAAGAGAGTTCTTGGTCTCTTGGAGGCCAAGATGTGAGTGGGAGAGAAGACAGACGTGCCATATCCTCAAAGATACAGCTAAACCACTAGACAAGTTGGCTGCTGGTCATTCTCCACCAGCTTCACAGCAGAGGACATGTCCCCCTGCCACAATGACTAAACATCAAAGGAAAGATAACAGAAATCTGAAAAATCAAGAAAGTACACCACCAAAGGGTAATAACTCTCAAGCTCTAGATCCTATAGA
>NW_007728230.1:332838-333746 GCF_000696425.1 Galeopterus variegatus
AAAAGGCTATCTCAAACCCAAGGAACCAACAAATACAGAAAACAAACAGTAAATCAGAAAGAAAGGAAGAAAAGACAACTAAGACATCCAAACAAAAATCAATAAAATGCTAGGATTATATCAGCACTTCTCAATAACAACTTTTAATGTACAAGGCTTAAATTCCCCAATCAAAAGACACAGACTGGCTGACTGGATTAAAAACGAGGACCCAACTATATGTTGCCTTCAAGAGACCCACCTCGCCCATAAAGACTCACATAAACTAAGAGTGAAAGGATGGAAAAAGATTTACCATGCAAACAGAAATGAAAAACTAGCTGGAGTAGCTATTCTTATATCTGATAAAATAGACTTTAAACTAAAAACCATAAAAATAGATAATGAGGGTCACTACATAATGATAAAAGGATTGATCCAGCAAGAAGACATAACAATCATAAATATATATACACCCAATGATGGAGCAGCCAGCTTTATAAAACAAACTCTATTAGATCTAAAGAAGGAAATAGACACTAATACCATAATAGCAAGGGACCCGAACACGCCACTGTCAATATTGGACAGATCATCTAGGCAAAGAATCAGCAGAGAAACACAAGATCTAAACAACATACTAGACCAATTGGACTTGGCAGATATCTACAGAACATTCCATCCAACAACCTCAGAATATTCATTCTTCTCATCAGCACATGGATCATTCTCCAGGATAGACCACGTTAGGTCACAAATTAAGTCTCAACAAATTCAAAAAAATTGGAATTATCACATGTATTTTTTCAGACCACAACGGATTAAAATTAGAAATCAATGACAAACAAAATTCTGGAAACTATACAAACACATGGAAATTAAACAGCATTCTACTTAATTACATATGGGTCCGAGAAGAACTCAAGCAG
>NW_007728231.1:0-1330 GCF_000696425.1 Galeopterus variegatus
AAAAAAAAAAAAAAAAAAAAAAAAAACTGGAGGCAAAACACTACCTGACTTTAAACTATACTACAAAGCTATAATAACCAAAACAGCATGATACTGGTATAAAAACAGACACATTGATCAATGGAACAGAACAGAGAATCCAGAACTCAACCTGCAACCTTACGGCCATCTGATCTTTGACAAAGGCACCAAGCCTATTCAATGGGGTCGGGACTGCCTCTTCAGCAAATGGTGCTGGGAGAACTGGATATCCATATGCAGGAGAATGAAACTAGACCCATACCTCTCACCATAAACTAAAATCAACTCAAAATGGATTAAAGATTTAAATATACACTCTGAAACAATAAAACTTATTAAAGAAAACATGGGAGAAACACTTCAGCAAATAGACCTGGACACAGACTTCATGAATACAACCCCAAAAGCATGGGCAACCAAAGGAAAAATAAACAAATGGGATTATATCAAACTAAAAAGCTTCTGCACAGCAAAAGAAACAATTAACAGAGCTAAAAGACAACCAACAGAGTGGGAGAAAATATATGCAAATTATACATCCGACAAAGGATTAATATCCAGAATATACAAGGAACTTAAACAACTTTACAAGAAAAAAACAAGCAACCCAATAAAAAAATGGGCAAAAGAGCTAAGTAGGCAATTCTCTAAGGAAGATATACAAATGGCCAACAGTCATATGAAAAAATGCTCAACATCACTCAGCATCCGGGAAATGCAAATCAAAACCACACTGAGATACCATCTCACCCCAGTGAGGATGGCTAAAATCCAAAAGACTTTGAACGATAAATGCTGGCAAGGTTGCGGAGAAAAAGGAACTCTCATACATTGTTGGTGGGAATGCAAAATGGTGCAACCCCTATGGAAAATGGTTTGGAGGTTCCTCAAACAGCTGAAGATAGAGCTACCATACGATCCAGCTATCCCACTACTGGGAATATACCCAAAGGAATGGAAAACATCAAGTCGAAGGTATACCTGTTTCCCAATGTTCATTGCAGCACTCTTCACAATAGCCAAGAGCTGGAATCAACCCAAATGTCCATCATCGGATGAGTGGATACAGAAAATGTGGTATATCTACACAATGGAATACTACTCAGCTATAAAAATGAATGAAATACTGCCATTTGCAACAACATGGATGGACCTTGAAAGAATAATACTGAGTGAAACGAGTCAGGCAGAGAAAAAGAAATACCACATGTTCTCACTTATTGGTGGGAGCTAAAAAAAAATAAAAACAAAAAACAAATCAATTCACTCACATACACACACACACACACACACACACAAAAAAAAAAAC